>NW_025320945.1:0-43626 GCF_019176455.1 Solea senegalensis | reverse complement strand
TCACTCACACACTCACTCATTCACACTTTGAAACGACCTCCCTGAGGAGATAAGGCTCAAAGCTTCAGTCAGTTGTTTTACATCAGTTTTTCCAGACTTACAGTGTGTCACTCACACACACTCACACACACTCACACACACACTCACACACACACACTCACACACACTCACACACACACACTCACACTCACACACACTCACTCACTCACACACTCACTCACACACACTCACTCACACTCACTCACACACTCACACACACACACCTCACTCACACACTCACTCACACACACTCACTCATACACACACTCACACTCCACTCATTCACACTTCCTTGAAGTCTGACCCTCCCCAGGAGGAGATAAGGCCTCAAAGCTTCCAGTCAGTTGTTTTACATCAGTTTTCCAGACTTCTACAGTGTGTCACTACACACACTCACACACACACACACACTCACTGGGCCACACCTCACACACACACACTTCACACACACTCACACACACTCACTCACACACACTCACCCTGCAGACAAAGCACTGTGGGTGCCACAGAGAGTTGAGAGCTGAGATGTAGTTTTCCAGGATGGGCTGACTGCAGCCTTGACAGCGGGAAGCAAACAGAGTCAAGAAGCACTGCTGGCAATACTGCTGACCCTCACGGTCATGGAAACCTACAGAGGACACACACACACACACACACACACACACACACACACAGGATTGAGTCATTGTGATGGTAACATGTGTGTAATTGATTTTGCAGCACACCGTAACCAGGTACCGCTCTCAGATCAGCGCAGCGATGACGTTCATCTGCAACTCTGTGATCACAAAGCGCTTCTTCTTATTTTCACTGTGCCTAACCTGACTGATCACTCAACTGAAGCTCAACTCTGTGGCGTCCAAAACCATTTAAATATCCTAACCTCTCTAACTGTGGGACAGCTGTTAACATCTTCTTGTTCATGTTGGGCATCGTCTCAGTTCTCCTCAGATCTGTGCAGAACTCCATCCTTGGTGGTCTCACCCCACAACAAAGATGTTAAAGTTTAAAACACACAAACACAGATTATCGAGTGATTCAGGATCAAAACAACTGTGTACTGTTCTCTCTCTCTGTCTGTCTCTCTCTCTGTCTCTCTCTCTTCTATGGTGCACTCGCTCTGGAAGCAGACAGGAAACAGCGTGTTCTTTACCTTCCTCTCCAAACGCCCGGCTGCACTTGACACAGCAGAAACACTCAGGGTGCCAGTTCTTGTCCAGCGCTGTCACCATTTTCTAAACCAGAGGAATAAAACCCAGGTGAGTGTTGAGTGTTGACGCTGACGACATGTGCAGGTGTGCGAGTGTCTCACGTTGAGTATGGGTTTGTTGCAGTGTGCACAGTGAGGAGAGAAGAGGGTGAAGTAGTCCGACTCGCAGTACGGTTGTCCGTCCTTCTCGAAGAAGTTGCGACTGCCCAGCTCCGTCTCACACTCGGTGCACACAAAGTGCTCAGGGTGCCACACCTTCCCCAGAGCCGTCACCACCTGCAGCAGGAAACCACTCACAGCATGAGATCAGCCCGCTCTCAGGTGTGTCACTCAGAAGGACATTCTGGACAATCATCCTTCTCTACTCCAACATGACTCTGAGTTTGGTGTGGAAGAAGAACTCGCACAGATCCTTGACCTCATCCCCATCAATCACCTTTGGAATGAACTGGAACAGAGACTGTGAGCCAGGCCTTCTGGTCCAACATCAGTGCCTCACCTCAAAACTCTTCAAAATTCACACGTTCACCACAGAAACACTTCAAGATCTGGAGGAAAGTCTTCCAAGACATGTGGAAGCTGTTATAGCTGCAAAAGTATATGTATTTAAAATGACATTCCATTACAGTCCCTGTTGTTGTAACGGTCAGGTGAGTCCATAATAACCCTGCAGCCTCATTCATTCATCTGCACAACACCAACACACACAGACTCTATTAAAACAGACAAGGTAACAACATTAGAGCTGTTGCATTCAGATGTCTGACACTGACAGTTCATACAGTCCGATGGCCCGATATACCGATATTACATCCTCCACATCTGCTGATACCAATATCAGGCCGATACAGTCATTTTACATGTTTAACTATGAAGAGTTTGTGCCAAAGATTCTTCTTCCATAAAGAAGAAAGAAACAGCTCACAACATGACTCGGCTCATTTACAGTGTTACGCTCTGTGCAGAGTGTAGAGTAGAGAGTTTCTGGTTTCATATTTATCATATGAGTATAGTCTCATCACTAACTGTTAATATGGACTTAAAATCTCTTGTAAATCAATACAACGTTTGTCTAAACAGGTTTGATTAACATGTTATTTATTTAAAGTGAGTGTGTGAGTTAAAAACAATAGTAGTTTGTCATGAAATGATGAAATAGCATTAATCCATGTGAATTACAGCTCACGTGACGGTGGACACTGGGACGACCCACCTGTCCTACGACGGGCTTCTGACATGCTGAGCAGTTTCCCTTGGAGGACGTTTGAACGCCTTGTCTGCTCAGGTCTGACTGCAGCAGTCCCAGCATGCTGTCCAGTGAGCCGCCCGATGAGGGTTGTTGGGGGGCTGCGGTGGGTGTGGCAGTGGGGGCTGGAGCTGGGGTCGGCGTGGGGGGCTGCTGCTGTGTCGTCACCACTGGAGTGACAGGGACTGGCTGAGGAAACAGAGAACAGTCTGATATGATGTTTAAACGTCCACATCTGTGACTGTTTACAGCAGACGAACAAACATCTGGTGTCTGGTTCTACACTAAAGATGGAAAAGCAGTGTTGTAATGGAACAAAGTACTTAGTATACTTATGTACAACATCCAAGTATCTGTATCTCTACTTCTTATTACATACATAAGTATACATGTATATATATACATACATGTATATGTATGTATATATATATATACATACATATACATGTATATATATACATATATGTATGTATATATATATACATACATATATGTATATATATACATATATATATACATACATGTATATGTATGTATATGTATGTATATATACATATATATGTTTATATATGTATATTTACCCATTCACTCACTCACTCACAGTCACTCACAGTCACTCACACTCACTCACAGTCACTCATTCACCCACAGTCCTCACATCACTCACTCACACTCACAGTCACTCCACACACTCACACTTCACTCACCTCACTCCACATCCACTCACTCACACTCACTCACACTCACTCACAGTCACTCACACTCACTCCACTCCACTCACTCACTCACTCACAGTCACTCCACAGTCACTCACATTCACCCACAGTCACTCACACTCACAGTCACCACACTCACTCACTCACAGTCACTCACAGTCACTCACATTCACTCACATTCACACTCACACAGTCACTCACACTCACTCACTCCACAGTCACTCACACACCTCACTCACACAGTCACTCACACTCACTCACACACTCACTCACTCACAGTCACTCACACTCACTCACATTCACTCATTCACCCACAGTCACTCACATCTCACCACACTCACAGCCACACTCACTCACTCACAGTCACTCAGTCACTCACACCTCACTCCACCTCACAGTCACCACACTCACCACAGTCACCACACTCACTCACATTCACATTCACAGTCACCACAGTCACTCCATCACCCACAGTCCCTCACACTCACTCACAGTCACTCACACACTCACAGTCACAGTCACACTCCTCACAGTCACTCACACACTCACTCACAGTCACTCACTCACACTCACTCACTCACACTCACTCACACTCACTCACACTCACTCACAGTCACTCACAGTCACTCACACTCACCACCTCACCACACTCACTCACATTCACTCACTCACTCACAGTCACACTCACTCACAGTCACCACACTCACCTCACACTCACTCACTCACACTCACTCACACTCACTCACAGTCACTCACTCACCACCACTCACACTCACTCACACTCACTCACAGTCACTCACACTCACTCACACACACTCACTCACAGTCACTCACATTCACCCACAGTCTCACCACACTCCACACTCACTCCACAGTCACACTCACTCACAGTCACTCACACTCACACTCACAGTCACCACACTCACTCACACTCACTCACAGTCACTCACACTCACTCACAGTCACTCACACTCACTCACTCACTCACTTCACTCACACTCACACTCACACAGTCACCACTCCCACAGTCCACTCACATTCACTCACTCACAGTCACTCACACTCACTCAGTCACTCACACTCACTCACATCACTCACACTCACTCACACTCACTCACAGTCACTCACAGTCACACTCACCACATTCCAGTCACCACACACTCACTCACACTCACCTCACTCACCACAGTCACAGTCACTCACCACTCACCACAGTCACTCTCACTCACTCACACCACTCACTCACTCACTCACCACAGTCACCACACCTCACTCACAGTCACCACTCACTCACAGTCACTACCTCACTCACTCACTCACACTCACTCCACAGTCACTCACACTCACTCCAGTCACTCACACTCACTCACTTCACCACTCACACTCACTCACAGTCACTCACACTCACTCACTCACACTCACTCACAGTCACTCACAGTCACTCACACCTCACTCACACTCACTCACAGTCACTCACTCACATTCACTCACACTCACAGTCACTCACACTCACTCACAGTCACTCACACTCACTCACAGTCACTCACAGTCACCTCACACACTCACAGTCACCACACTCCACTCCGTCCCACACCACTCACAGTCACTCACAGTCACTCACCACAGTCACCCACAGTCACTCCTCACACTCACACTCACTCACCAGTCACTCACACTCACTCAGTCACCACAGTCACCACACTCACTCACACTCACACAGTCACCACACTCAGTCACCTCACAGTCACCACACTCACTCACTCACACTCACTGTCACTTCACAGCACCTCACACACTCACCACAGTCACTCATTCACAGTCACTCACCACTCACAGTCACAGTCACTCAACTTCACACTCACACTGACCACAGCACAGTCACCACACTCACCAGTCACTCCACACCACCACAGTCACCCACACTCACTCACAGTCACCACAGTCACTCACATCACTCACAGTCACTCACACCACTCACACTCACTCACACTCACTCACACTCACTCACAGTCACCACATTCACTCCACACCCCACCTGGTCACTCACATTCACTCACACTCACTCACTCACTCACAGTCACCACAGTCACTCACATTCACCACACCACTCACAGTCACTCACACTCACCACTCACTCACAGTCACTCACACTCACTCACACTCACTCACTCACAGTCACTCACAGTCACTCACATTCACTCACATTCACTCATTCACGCACAGTCACTCACTTACCGTGCTCTGCACTCTGAAGTCAGACAGCGACGCCATCAGTTTGTCCAGTTCCAGTGTGGCTGATGTTGCTGAAGGTTTTGCAGAGCTACAACACAAAAGACAATTCAAAGAAATAAAGAAATAAACATTTCATTTCATTATTATTCTTTTGATTAAACAAGTTCATACTGACCAACAATTCTATTCAGGTAACACAAATATGTGTTTCTATAAATTTCCTGACAAGAGGAGTGAAAGGAAATCACCCATTCACTCACATTCTCAGACAAATGACTTATTTCACTTCAGTTCAGTGTCAGACTCTGAAGTCTGTGCAGGAAGTACTGAACGACTCAACTCGACAACTGATTCTAATGATTCACTACAACGAAACAACTGCTTTGCCAATCACTAGATTCCAATTCCTTGGGTCATGATTGGATTCCAAATAATTTTTAGATTCAACAGAATTTTTTGATTCAAAATTGATTCCCTTCATGAAGCTGCTGATTTGAAATCCTTGTGCTAATGATTGCTTTTATATTTGTTTTCATGTATTAAAGCTGAACTTGACCATGTAACCTGAGTATAAAGTGAAAAGGTAACGTGAGGATATGATATACTGTGGCTCACTCTTTGGTTCGGTTTGAGTGTTTTTGCAATAGTTCAAATAATTTTTCGTGATTTTTTTCTTAAATGTGAATATTTTCAGGATTCTTTGTCCCAGATAACAAAGCAACAAAGCCAACCCGATTCCTGCTGCAAAGGCAAGAGTGCTAACCGCCACACCACCGTGTATCAAGTTTTGAATCAATTCAGAATATATAAATATTGTATTGAAGATGTGTTGTTGCTCCACAGTGACCTCTGTAGGTTACTTCGTGTTAGAGTTGACCTGTTGGAGGAGGCTGTGGCCTTGTCTCTGGTCTTCTCTCGCTCATCTTTCTTAGAAGAAGGGAACTGGGCCAAGATCTCGTCTGATGTAAAAGAGAATAAGAGAAAGATTCACTTCACACTTCAACAACGGGACATCTGCGCGTGCACACGGTGACCTCTGACCTGTGATGTTGAACTGGGTGGCGTTGAGCTCCTGTAACAGATGGTCCAGTTCACTCAGACCTCCTCCCAGCAGCGAGGAGGAGGAGAAGGTGGAAGGAGGGGGAGGATCTGCTGTGCGGGGAGACCGTGCTTTACACACTGTGCTGTAAGACAAGGAACTGCTGTCACTGCTGAGTGTCCTCATGTGTTCATGTGTTCATGTGTTCATGATGCAGATCCAAACAGTCTCTCAAACACAGACACAGCTCAAATTTTCCTGAAAGTAGAAATTTCTCACCTGCTAATCACAATTCTTCACTTGTCATTCACCAGTCGTTCATACAATATGTGAAGGAGCGCTCTCTCACCCGGGGTCAGCTGGGACTGGTTTCAGCAGAGGGGTCAAACCAGGTCCCAGAAGGGGCCGAAATTCAAAAATGTGTCCATTTTGTTTTATTTGCACAGGAACCCTGGACTGTAACATATAGGAGCCTCTTTTCCTTTTGACTTTTTGTGTCTTTTGGTTGTATCACAGCTGCACATCCTGTGACACCGCGCTCACCATCGACTTTGGTCGCTAGCTCTTATCTTCAAAGCTGCGTTTGGCCTTCGTGTGTTTGCATAAGTCATGAAATTTACGAGGTTTCTTGAATGCACCTTGAAGCTGCTGCTCTAAAATCAACACAGTCCTGATCCTGTAGAAGTGATTGAATTGACCAGGGTCGTTGAATGCATCTCTAAAGCTGTGAACCCTGTGTTACTTTAATGAGCTCTTCTGTGCTGAACTATTGCACACAATCAAATATTCAAAGAGCAGTTTTTTTATCACATGCATTCACATTTTTAGCAATTTAGGGTTCAGGGTCTGATCTGACTAGAGGAGCAGGGTCAGGGGTCAAACCACCGACCTACTAATTAACAGATGACTGTGAGTTGATGTTGTGATCACACTGTAGTGTGTGATTGATGTGTCAAGAGAAGAAGGTTAAAGAAGGTGTTACCTGTACAGTTTGTCTGGGTTGGAGTTCTGGGAAGATTTCATCGCAGCAGAAACAGTCTGTTAGAATAAAAATATAATATAAATCTACATCATCATCATCATCAGCGACATCATCATATACATATATATGTGTGTATATATATATATATATATATATATATATATATATATATATATATATATATATATATATATATATATATATATATATATATATATATATATATATATATATATATATATATATATACATATATATATGTGATGTCTACCTGCTGTGGAGTATATGCAGGAGGTGGGGGACGGGCCTGGTTTGGGTCCTGGGTGGTGGGATCAGCATTCTGAGGAGGGTCAGAGGTCAACAGGACAGGACAGCGGGCAAGAGGAGAGCCAGTGTTCTCCAGATCAGCAAGAAGAGCATCTGAGGGGAGAGAGGGGAGAGAGGGATGAGAGGAGAGGGGAGAGGAGAGAGGGGAGAGGAGAGAGGAGGGGAGAGAGAGAGAGAGGAAGAAGAGAGGGAGAGGGGAGAGAGAGAGAGAGAGGGGAGGGGAGGGAAGGAGGAGGGAGAGAGGAGAGGAGGGGGAGGGGGAGAGAGAGGAGAGAGAGAGGAGAGAGAGAGGGAGAGAGGGAGGAGAGAGAGAGGAGAGAGAGAGAGGAGGGAGAGAGAGGAGAGAGAGAGAGGGGAGAGAGGTGAGAGAGAGGGTGAGAAAAACATGAGAGGAAAAACAAATAATATGAGACACAATGACATGAATGAGATGGAGGTCTGGTTTCTAAAACTAAGTATGAAAACAGATGATTTCTTTTTGTTTTACATCTAAAATAATATTATTGTGATAATGACTAAATTAGTTCAATAATCACTTTCCCTAATATTTTATTTAACTTTGAATCACATGATACATACAGTATTGTTAGAGACAAACCAACAATATGAAATAAGAATGTTACAAATCCTGAGCTCCAGAGATGATATATCATTATTATTCAGATAATATCATTTCACTACAAATACTCACTTCTTATCTTGTGTTGTATACTGTCTCATCCCTAGAGCTGATTGTTGGTCTGATACTGGTCAAAATCACAGTAATCATCTGCCACAGACTAAGGCTTCTAAATAATATATGGACATTTTAGTCATAGTCATAGTTTAGTCATAGGCTGTTTCTCTGGACGCTTGAAAAGTTTGTTCTTCTCTAAGAACACAAACGTGTGTGTTATGGAGCATCATTACAGCATGTGAGTGAAACTGTCTGTGGTCAGTCGACTTTAGGTGTCAGGTGATCTCTTTGTGAATGAGGTGTTAAAGGTTAAAGAACAAGCAGACAAACATGCGCTGCAGGCACTTACAGTACGTACCAAACACAACAATACGAGGGCTGAGAGGGTAGTTAGGAGGCTCAGCCACTCCTGAGGAGACACAGACAGCCTGTGTAAGACATGGAGGACAACGCGTGTCCTCAAGTGCTAATCAAGACCCCTGAAACAGTTCAGTGAAGGTATTAGAGCACACAGTTCACACAGTTCACACAGTTCTGCATTCACATCCAAGACATGCCAGCGTGGAAAGGAAGTAGAGGAGGAAGAGTGTCAGCCAACCGATATCTACATCACCCCACCCCCCCACCCCCATCACAAACACACAAGCTGGAGTGGAAAGTGAAGTCACTTGAGTGTGTATGTGTGCAGCTGTATGACATCGTGACCCAGGAGAGATCAACCTCACTCTCCTCTATCCACCGTATTCCTGGAGGAGTGAGGGGACTGTGGGAGGAGTCACAGTCATTGTGATGATTAAATGTCACATGTTTATAATATTAATATAACATGTTTATAATATTAATATAACATGTTTATAATATTAATATAACATGTTTATAATATAGAGAGAAGAGAAACACAAAGAGTTCAGTAGACATCAGAGGAGAGAAGAGAGTCTCTGACAGATGTGCAGCATCTGCCTCCACCGGAAACAAGGAGGCTCGAGGAGAGCAGGTATATACACTATACACTATATGTATACGTATATAGATTATATACAATGCCGTCTTTGCATTAGGGGCCAGCACCAGAGGGCGCTCCTGAGCACAAGTTAATAATAAATTCAACTTTGTCCCCAGTGAAATGTCCACAGTTTTCAAACTGTGCTGTGGTCCTCTCTCTCACTTACTACTACTGTGTTTGTGTTGTCATATATATATATATATATATATATACATATATATATATATAGATATATATATATATGTGTATATATATATATACACATATATATAATATATATATATATACATATATATATATATATATATATATATATATATATATATATATATATATATATACATATATATATATACATATGTATATATATATATACATATACACATATGTATATATATATATACATATACATCAAGTTATAGGTTTAAACAAGACAGTTCTGAATCAGTTATGACATGTTTTTAGCAGCAGAGATTGTTGATATCATGGAAGGAACAAGATTAATGACATGTAATAAAGTCATATTCATACCCTGAGTGTGAGAGAGTGAGTGTGAGAGAGTGAGTGTGAGAGAGTGCAGTCTAGGTCTATAGCAGCATAACTAACTATAAGCTTTATCAAAAAGGAAAGTTTTAAGTCTAACTTTAAATACAGAGGGAGGCTCCACCTCCCAAACTGTCACTGGGAGCTGGTTCCACAGGAGAGGAGGAGTCTGGCAAATGAAGCTCCGCCTCCCATTCTGCTCTTACAGACTCTGGGAACCACATGTAAACCTGTATTTGGGACCAAAGTGATTTTTTAAGACGATAGGTTCAAACTAGATTCTTTAAGATATGATGGAGCGAGTGAGAATAAAGAGGCTGTTTATGATGGCGTTGTAAAAACATGCACTCTGAAATCGTAGGAGGAGCGCCGTGGAGAAAAAAGGAGAAAAAGTGACCAGACCAGGGTGAACGTTGTGTTAGGTCTGCCATGTTCACACTGAGCCTGGTTCATACCTCGCTCACACAAACACACACCCAGCAGACAATCACAGGTCTCTGCACACGTGTTCACATCCAACACTGCATCACTTCTGTCCCTGATGATTCACACATCTGGTACGACCATGTGCTCCATGCCCTCCTGCTTCCTGCTGTGTGCTCTCACACTCACACACACACACACACACACACACACACACAGACTGAACTGCTCATATAAGGAGTTGAAGTCCTCTCATTGGGAGTTGTGACCATATTTAGAGCTGTCTGCTGACTTGTTTGTCTTGGCTATAAACCTCGCTAACAGATCCAACACATAAATGTACAACACTGTGTCGGACAACAGCATAAACTGAGCTCTGTGAGGCTGAACAAGGACACTCACTCACTCACAATACACGTGGCTAAAACCAGCTAATGGTTCTTCTATTGCTTGAAAAGCATCAATTCTGAAGTGTGCAGTCGTATCTGTTTTCATTGTGTTGAACTATTCCTGAGCTTCTCATAATGTCGTTCCTACAGCATCAGAACCCCTCACTGTCCTCCTTCATGTCTTCTCCTTAATGTTAAACACACAGTGTTTAACATGGTGTTGGACACAGTGTTGAACACACGGTGTTGAACACACAGTGTTGAACACACGGTGTTGGACACACGGTGTTGGACACACGGTGTTGGACACACGGTGTTGAACACACGGTGTTGAACACGGTGTTGGACACACGGTGTTGAACACACGGTGTTGAACACACGGTGTTTAACACGGTGTTGAACACGGTGTTGGACACACGGTGTTGAACACACGGTGTTGAACACACGGTGTTTAACACGGTGTTGAACACGGTGTTGAACACACGGTGTTGGACACACGGTGTTGGACACACGGTGTTGAACACACGGTGTTTAACACGGTGTTGAACACGGTGTTGGACACACGGTGTTGGACACACGGTGTTGAACACACGGTGTTTAACACGGTGTTTAACACGGTGTTGAACACACGGTGTTGAACACACGGTGTTGGACACACGGTGTTGGACACACGGTGTTGAACACACGGTGTTGAACACACGGTGTTGGACACACGGTGTTGGTCACACGGTGTTGGACACACGGTGTTTAACACAGTGTTGAACACACGGTGTTTACATGGATGGATGTGTTCAAATGTAATTTACTCTGATTGAATGTGTAGACCGTGCATGCAGGAAACCCTCAGTGGTGATACCCAGCACTGTGATGTGTGTTACCAGGTCAAGTCACCTGTGTGTGTGTGTGTTCTGGTATTTATGACCTCTTTAGGACCTTTCCTGTCATAAGTACTGACCCTGTCAGGACTAGTAACTCTTATGGAGAACCAAACTAGGTCCTAAAGCTTCATAGAAGCTCGGGGTCATCAGAGCAACACAAGCAGAGATCTCTGTGAACATCTGCAGCACACACAGCAGCAGCCATGTTGGCTCACTGTAACAGTGTGGACCAGCTACTGTCACTGATGGAGAAGCAAAGATGAGCCCAGTAGAACTGTGTCACGAGGAACTGGAGTTAGGGGCTTGGATGTGAGTTGTGGTCAAGGATGACTCTTTGTTTACTTGTCCAAACGGATGGACGTCACTACAGACCTGTCTGAGGTGACCTGTGGACCGGCAAGATTCAAAATCTGAAGAGCAGAGAGTTGGGCATCAAGGAAATACTTCACATTCACTAAGTTATGGTGATCGATCACTGATTCCACAATAACCTTTAAAAAATAAACATAAAATATCAGAAAACCTTGAAAAATGTTGATCAGTGTTTGTCAAACCTGGAAACTAAAGTGATTTCTTTGCTATCAGAGCAAAGAAATGAAGAAAATACTCACACTGAAGAAGTTTAAACAATCAGAAATCTTGATTTAATCATGAAAAAAGCTTCCAACCGATTAATCGATAATCAAAATAGTTGTCAGATTAATCGATTAATTGTTAACTTTTGATTACTTTTCTTTGCACTCTGCTCAGGTAACTTCCACAACTGGGTGTTCATGCTGTCACTTTTCCAAAAATATACTGTGAATGAATGAATGAATGAATGATGTGACACTCTTAAGCTAAGCTAAACACGGCGTATGTTAGTTTTTATTCCTGTCCCATTGATGTGGTCTTGGGACTGGCACTAGGAGCACACAGACCCACAGTGGGACACGTGTTCATGATGAATGACAGCATTTATCAGGACTAACTACTAACACAACTACACACTTTACACAATCACATCAAGTTTCCCATTAGCAACAGAAGCTGTAAGTCAAGCTCTGTACGTAAAGTCCATTGTGATGGACAGATTGTCTCGGGTCACATGTCACGGATGAAGCATGTGCTCCTCTGGAGGATGACACTCGGGACAGATCGCAAACATTAGCATTAGCATTAGCATCAGCCACAGGAAGCCGTGGCTGGAGACCCTGCGTCTTTCACTTATCAATAACCTTAAACTTCAGGTATCATATGAACGTGTGACCATAAACACCGTCAAGTGTTAGCAGGGCTAACACCAGTTAGCCAGTTTATGACAACAAAACAACAGTCCCTGAAACAGGTGAAGGTGAATATGCTGTCCACTACTGTCCACACGGTGTTTTATGAAAGCGTCTCCCAGAGTGAGAACATCTCAACGTTTCCATGGAGACGGAGAATATGATACTTTAGGAAAACAATGACATCATATTCACAGCTCGTTCACTGTTTGACATTTTGACCTTTAACTACTGTCCATGAAAAGTAACTAAAGTCACAAGAACACGTCCTGTCTTTAGAGATCTCACAGACATAAAGAGACAAGAAAAGAAAACCTATTTTTACTTCAGTAACACACACACACACACACACACACACATCTGCACTGAACATCTGCACTGAACATCACAGCTCGTCTGTGACTCTGCTTATGTGTGTGTGTGTGTGTGTCTGCTGATCCCACATACTGTAGCTTTAAGACATGATGAGTGAGTGTCATCAGCAGAGACAGAGAGGACACATGCATGTGTGTGTGTGTGTGTGTGTGTGTGTGTGTACAGAGTTCTTCTAGCTTTTGTTCCAAACCTTCACATGTTACAGTAACAACATTCTGTGTCTCAGTGAGTGAGCGCTCACTTCCTCTGAGACACACACACACACACACACACACACTATCTCTACATGTATGTTACAGTAACAACATTCTGTGTCTCAGTGAGTGAGCGCTCACTTCCTCTGACACACACACACACACACACACACACACACACTATCTCTACATGTATGTTACAGTAACAATACTCACCCAGATCCTCCATGATGACACTGTGTGTGTGTGTGTGTGTGTGTGTGTGGTCACACAGACAGTCCCGCTGCTTTTGTCTGCGCCGCTGATCCTCGAACTTCTTCGAAACCGTTATTCACCGAGAGAAGAGGAGGAGGAGGAGGAGGAGGAGGCAGGGAAGGAGGCAGGGAAGGAGGGAGGGCGTCCCATTTCTTTTCCCTGCGTCTTCCTGTGTAATGTCTACCAGGAGCTCAGAGGCGTAGTTAAAGAAATGCGGTTACAAACCCCGGACACATGACGTCATTCTGGGACATTCCTCGTCCTTATTTGGGAGACGAGAAGATTCTGCGCGCTGGAGGAGAAGGAGAACTGCTGCTGTTTCTGCTGCTGCTTATTCTGATGCTGCTGCTGCTTCTTCTACTGTTTCTGCTGCTGCTGCTGCTTATTCTGCTGCTACTGCTTCTTTGCTACTGCTGCTACTTCTTCTGCTGTTTCTGCTGCTGCTTATTCTGCTGCTGCCTGCTTCTTCTACTATTTCTGCTGCTGCTTCTTCTTCTGCTGTTTCTGCTGCTGCTGCTTCTTCTATTTCTGCTGCTGCTGCTGCTTCTTCTACTACTGCTGCTGCTGCTTCTGGCTGCTGCTGCTGCTTATTCTGCTGCTGCTGCTTCTTCTTCTTCTGCTGCTGCTGGACACACTGTTGTTATCATGAGTGTTGTTAATGTTATCATTGTTTTGAATTGCTGTTGTTATTACTGTTGTTAGTGTACTTGTTTTTCAGTCAGATAAAAATATTCACATATTGTTGTACTTTGTGTAAGAAGCTTCAGAAATGATTGCTCATTTTACATTTTAAAAGCTCTGTGCTGCCTTTACTATTGCTCCTAATAAAGAAATGTGATCATTTATACAGATGACAAATCATTACAGTCTCATCCTGCCAACCCCAACTAAGGTTAAGTTTATTTAGAAAACTGTCCTATGTGAGAACAATATGAACTAAAGGAAATCAATAAATAAAATAAATCATAGAGCTGCTCTAAACAGTACAATATTAAAATATTGCTGACAAAATCCCATCAGTAAAGGAATAGTACAGGTTTTTAAAATACAGAAAGTCAATCAACACTGACTGCACAAGGAAAAACAGATGTTAGCCACTAATTAATAAATAAAAAGGTCTTCAAAAATCAACTGTTTCATGACTACATTATGTATACACACATTTATATATATATATACACACATACATATATGTGTGTATATATATATACACACATATATGTGTATATATATATGTATATACATACATATATACACATACATAATTTATATGTATGTGTATATATACAGAAAGTATTCAGACCCCTTTAAATGTTTCACTCTTTGTTTCATTGCAGCCATTTTCTAAAATCAAAACAGTTCATGTTATTTCTCATTAATGTTCACTCAACATCACATCTTGACAGAAAGAAAACAGAAATGTAGATATTTTTGCAAATGTATTAAAAGAGAAAAAGTGAAACATCACATGGTCATAAGTATTCAGAGCCTTTGCTGTGACACTCATATTTAACTCACATGCTGTCCATTTCTTCTGATTGTCCTTGCGATGGTTCTGCTCCTTCATTGGAGTCCAGCTGTGTTTAATTAAACTGATTGAACTTGATTAGGAAAGGCACACACCTGTCTATATAAGACCTTACAGCTCACAGTGCATGTCAGAGCAAATGAGAATCATGAGGTCGAAGGAACTGCACAAGGAGCTCAGAGACAGAATTGTGGCAAGACACAGATCAGGCCAAGGTTACAAAAGAATTTCTGCAGCACTCAAGGTTCCTAAGAGCACAGTGGCCTCCATAATCCTTAAATGGAAGACGTTTGGGACGACCAGAACTCTTCCTAGACCTGGCCGTCCAGCCAAACTGAGCAATCGTGGGAGAAGAGCCTTGGTGAGAAAGGTAAAGAAGAACCCAAAGATCACTGTGGCTGAGCTCCAGAGATGCAGTAGTGAGATGGGAGAAAGTTCCACAAAGTCCACTATCACTGCAGCCCTCCACCAGTCGGGGCTTTATGGCAGAGTGGCCCCACAGAAGCCTCTCCTCAGTGCAAGACATATGAAAGTCTGCATAGAGTTTGCCAAAAAACACATGAAGGACTCCCAGACTATGAGAAATAAGATTCTCTGGTCTGATGAGACCAAGATTGAACTGTTTGGTGTTAATTCTAAGCGGTATGTGTGGAGAAAACCAGGCACTGCTCATCACCTGCCCAATACAATCCCAACAGTGAAACATGGTGGTGGCAGCATCATGCTATGGGGGTGTTTTTCAGCTGCAGGGACAGGACGACTGGTTGTAATTGAAGGAAAGATGAATGTGGCCAAGTACAGAGATATCCTGGAAGAAAACCTCTTCCAGAGTGCTCAGGACCTCAGACTGGGCCGAAGGTTCACCTTCCAACAAGACAATGACCCTAAGCACACAGCTAAAATAACGAAGGAGTGGCTTCAGAACAACTCTGTGACCATTCTTGACTGGCCCAGCCAGAGCCCTGACCTAAACCCAATTGAGCATCTCTGGAGAGACCTGAAAATGTCTATCCACCAACGTTCACCATCCAACCTGACAGAACTGGAGAGGATCTGCAAGGAAGAATGGCAGAGGATCCTCAAATCCAGGTGTGAAACACTTGTTGCATCATTCTCAAGAAGACTCATGGCTGTACTAGCTCAAAAGGAGCTTCTACTCAATACTGAGCAAAGGCTCTGAATACTTATGACCATGTGATATTTCACTTTTTCTCTTTTAATACATTTGCAAAAATATCTACATTTCTGTTTTCTTTCTGTCAAGATGTGATGTTGAGTGAACATTAATGAGAAATAACATGAGCTTTTTTGATTTTAGAAAATGGCTGCAATGAAACAAAGAGTGAAACATTTAAAGGGGTCTGAATACTTTCCGTACCCACTGTATATATATGTATATATATATATATATATATATATATATATATATATATATATATACATACGTGTAAATATATATACATACATATATATGTATATATACACACATATGTGTGTATATATATATGTATATACATATGTATACACGTGTGTATATATATATACATACATATATGTATGTATATATGTGTGTATATATACATATATATGTACGTATATGTATATCTACAGCTGTATCTTCTTGTAGCAGCCTATGATCGGAAACATTGTCAAACGGTCATTTGAAGTGCTTTGCTTGGATTAACTGAGTGACAAACATACCAAAGACAAAGTAGTGTCAGCTAAAAACCTTTTTTTTTTTCTCCATAGACTTTGGTGAGGGGGTGAGTCATTTACAAGCATTCCCATTAGATAGGATGGTGAATTAAGCAATACAATATAAGTGGCTAAAATGGATTTTCTCTTTGGGCCTCTGCTTTGTTTTAACTCAGAAAAACCTGAACTATCACTTTAAACTCTTCATTTATAAAGTTGAAATTAGCAACAACAAATAAAAAAGCCAAAACAAAGTGATATCAACGCCTGTAAAACAAAACCTGATCAAATGAATGACGGCTCAATTTAATCTAACTGCTTTGGCTTCAGGTTTCCCTTCACCAGACATGAGGCATCGCTGCCTGTTACTCTTCCTATCATGTGGTGAAGCTATAAGTAAGTGTCATTAAACGTGGACAACATAAAAAATAGTCGGCAGCATAAAAAACAAAACAGGAAAAATCTTTTAATTAAGCAAACTTACAGTTACAAGCCATAATTATGTGATTAGAGGAAGGTGCCAAGCTGATGTTGGCGACATGATGTATGCATTATTTTTATAAACTCAAGATTAACCCCTGTGTTTTACTGTATGTCACAGACAGAATGTCCTCTGACCAAGACGTCCCTCTGGTGTCCATGAGGAACCTGCCTTTGGTCTCAGTGCATGAAACACACAGCGTAGAACTGACGAGTAAAACATACTGGAGACGCAAAACCATAACATCCAAAAGTAACGTATTTAACATGTACATGTTCTTTCCTTGTGTATGATCTCAAATCTGAAATGTACAACAGAAGTGGGAGAAGCAGATGGAGGGAACGTTGTTTCAGCTGAAGACTCATCTGTTTCTGTCAAACTCCACACGCTAGTTTCAATTTTGCTCATGCACATTTGCCGACTCCGACACCAGACTCCTCATCCATGCATGGTTCTTCTAAACAATGTGACACACGACGACGCTTTCACAAATATTCGTGATAATAATTAGAATAACACACACACGCACGCACACACACACACGCACACGCACACACACACACAAAAGCTGGTGCTTAAGAACAAAATAAAGGAGCACAACTGCATGTGATGTGGGAAACTGGGAAGAGTTTAAAAAAAGAAAATCTTTAGTGAAGCAGATTGTAAGGGTGTGCTAGGATCATAGCATGATGGTAACATGGTGGACAGGCTCGGTTACCAACATTTCTCCCCTTCCATCAACTGAAATGATGTTACATATCCTCTGCCCTGCAGTGAAATCCACACACCACCAACTTCCATCCTTTCCTCCACTGCTGCTTCCCCCCTTCCTTGCCATCACTGCACTGCCTGTTCGTTGGCGGTGCTACCAGAGTCCTGGGGCTTCATCACATCAGGCAGTTCTGGGGGGCTGGAGAAGGCCTCGATGTGCAGCTGCTCAAACATCTCATCTGGAGGGAAGAGTTTCACCTGGTTAACACTCATGTCACATAAGCCCCATTTACACCTGCCATTAAAATGCCTTTTCTGCGGCTAACATGTTAGCATCTACACAGCAAATATACGTGAGATGCACCGAAGACAGATTGTCAAACCACTTCATGAGCTGATCAGAGACGCACTGTGACCACACACATTGAACAGAAGCCTTCACGGACTTGTAGTCTGCTACTGAACGTCCACCTAACGGGAGGGATGACTGTGATCGGACAGACACTGGAGACACGTTTGGTTCAGATGTAACAGGTGAAGAGCCATCTCTTCACAGAAAACACATTCTAATGCCAGGTGTGAAGGGGTCAAAGGTGAGGACATTGACAAATACACAGTCATTTTCAACAACAAGGGGGATCTGCATCAACTCAGCTGCTGCTTAACCTGTAAATAGTAAAAGAAAGGTTTTTATCTACACCGGCTTAAAGGTGTGGTTGAGGTTATGATTGTATGTCAGTTTAGTGTCCTTTCAACTGAAAACAGGCTGTCAAGCAACATTATCAGACCTGACTGAGGGAGCGTCTGTGTGTATACAGCAGCAGAGCAGGGGTGGGCAGTAGAATTCACTTTTGAAACTTCTCGTAGACGCTTCTTTGTGTTTGCAGTAATTAATGGACGCTCAATGGTAAAATCAGTAGCCAACACATTTAATTGTCGATAATTGTGAGCTATGTCATCACAGGGTTTTTTCTGCTGGGAGTTGCACATGTAGTGAACAGCGCGAGACGTGAATATCAGAGTGAACACCCTCTCACCCAAAAATATCAAAGGTATGCAAGCATTTCACTCTGCACACACCAAGGGAAAAAAAAAATCACAGTAAAATATGCACATGGTACAACGGGAGCACACCGGTAATGCACGAGGAGGCCCGTTGGACTTCTGGATGATGTGGACACAACTTGGGAAAGCTCACTGCATATAGACATATATAGAGTTGTCTTGGCTTTTAACATTAATATGTTACTGTAGAGCTAAAGATCCTCTTTAGAACAACTGTGTGTTATTCACCTTCACCTTCTTTTTCATTTGTTCACCTCTTTTTTCACGTTTACATTTTCACTGCCTGACCTACAAGTTAATGTTAAAAGTCAAGACACAACATGGTTTGAAGATATTTTCTTTCAAGTTTAGCTTCTTGGCATATTGAAGTTTAAATGAGTAATGTTAACTCTTGTTAACACCCTTTCTTTTTTAATCAAATGTATGCAGTCGTCTTGAGAAGAGCAAAAGGGTATTCACCAACTCAGTTTTCAGTACTTTTGTAGATGTATCCTAAACAGCAGCAATGTTTATTAAAATATACATTTTTGCTTTAAATTTTAGTTAACACAGCGAGTCATTGTGCTTTTCAATAGTTGACCATAAAAACAGTCATTAGTTGCAGCCATCTCAGTCTGCTAGTACAAAGTTGCTGTTGTCTCAACATAAAACAAATGACTTCCTGTGAGCAGCACAAGAATGTCCCTGAGCGACACAAGATCTAAACACTGCCATACTGAGAAACGCAGTCATACGCAACTTAATCAGCACTGTGTGAATTCTTTTGACAACAATCTATGAATCTATGTTCTGAATATGTTCACTCTTTACACCTGGCATTAAAATGTGTTTTCTATAATCATATTACAATCAGATAGCGTCTGACCACTTGTAGATGCAGGTGTAAATACACCCGAGGACCGATTGTTATAGGATCTGCCAAACCACTTCAGGAGGTGGTCAGAGACACATTGTGACCACGTTGTCTCCGAAGACAACTTCCTGTCTTCTTTCGAAGACAACTTCCTCTCCTGCGTCAAAAAGCAAAGAGGAGTCCATAGAAGAAAGAAAAAACATTCTAATGCCAGGTGTAAAGGCGGCCATATTAACAAATGAGGAAGTAGGAGACCTGCAGCTCCTGTGAAACTCCCAGATCTTCTCTGTGGTGTAGGAAAGTGAGCAGTATATAATCTTTACTGTCCTCTCAGAATGCTTGTCCAAACACAAGATAAAGCTTAAAATATATTATGCTGGGCAATAATAATAATAATACTAATAATAATAATAACAACTTGACTTTTGTCATCAGCTCAAGGAGGACAACCAGCACAATGTTGGTGCTAAATATGCCCCAGTACCTCACAAAGCCACACTGAACTATCACTTTCCTTTGTTTCTAGAATAATACTTTTTTTTTCTCCCAGTTTTTACTAAATCTCCCTTTTATGAGCTTTGGACTTACTTACTAAAAAGGCAATTAAACTGCTCTTTATATTGGTTCCAACAAGATGTGAGTACACGGTGGAACAATGCTGGGAAAGTCTCTTTGAACAAAAGCGTAACTTACATCACAGATTATGAACTCCCCGTGACCTTCACTTCACACCTTAATGGAGAACATCCTCTCTCTTCTCCCCTTTGAGCAGTTAACAACAGAGCTCGGCTCATCTGATGCATGTGGCAGACTCTGTTCCCTTAATTGCAGTTCTAACGCGTCTTTTACACAAAGAGGTTGAGACAGACCACAGATTGAAAACAATGAAAAGTGCGCTGTCTGTCAGAACTTCATCGCAACTGTACTCGATCCTCGTCATAAAGATCATTACTCGAATGTGGGGGAAAAGCAGCGCGTAGAGAAATGATCCAGTCTGCGCTGGATACGGAGAGTACGCTTGCGGACGGAGAAGCGCACAGCGCAGGAGCAGAGCACAGGACAAAAGGACGAGGGGCATGCACCCTCGACGTCTGATATGTTCAAAGAGATCATCACCTAAATATTTTCATAGCTTCTTAATTGATTTGTTCTTTGAAGCATGACTATTAATCTAATCTGACTTCAGTGAGGTAAGTACACACAGTCCCAGCCATAACAACAAAATGGTACAGAATTTGCATAATAATTTCTTTTCAGTGTTTCCTGATTTTCGGTTCCTATGCTACTTGAGTATTCTACTTCCTGTTCATAACTGGAAAGGAAAAACCAAATCAACAAAAACTCTGGACATACATACCATTTATGCGAAAGGCCAGACCAACTGTAGCTGGGGCCTGAGGTCTGGCAGTTTGGTTGGTAAATCCACAGTCACCCAGAGTTTTAATGTCCTCTAGCAACTGGTCGTCCTGTGGAACAACAGATTAAAATGTCAGATTAAATCCAATGATGCCACAAAAAACAAACATTTGTGTCAGACGATGCTATAATTCTCCAGCTTCCTCTCACAGTCCAAATACATGTAATGTGGGGATTAGGTAAAGTGGACACGCTAAATTAACTGAACATAAGAGTGGATGGTTGTTTGTCTCTATGTGGCCCAGTGATGGACTTGCGATCAGTCCAGGGTGTACCCCGCCTTTCGCCCTATGTCAGCTGAGATTGGCACAGCACCCCCCACGGCCCTCGTGTGGAGGATAAAGTGGTAGAAGATGGATGGATGGATGATGCTGTAATTCTGTTGGTCATGTGGTGTTTGCCCTAAACTTACTTTGTAGAGCCTCTGATCTTCAGGTGATCTTTTAAGTATTCCCTCAACAATACGCTTCAGCTCATAGACAGTGGTGGACTCCTTGGCATCTGTGAAGATTGTAGTCTTGTGACGCCGGATCATTAAGAACACGTCCTGAGAGAAACAAGCAAAATCAGATGTTGGGGAAAAACTATGTAAGACTAAATTCAACATGTGTTCTCTCTCAAATGAGAATTTGACAGAGATTTCAGTAAAGAATATGACAATTCAGCAGCTTAGGTCATTTTAGAACGCAAATTCAGATATATTTTTTTCATCTGACAAAATATTAAAGTCATAAGAGTTTTTTAGTTCCTGTCAATTTGTCAACTGTTCACAATCCCTTAATTACGCATGTGTACACTGTAATAATCCTACTACTGATGAATAATTAGTCTTAAAATTAAATAGTAGGTTGTTTCTCTACTGACAATTCACTCTTTAAAGAGCTAACCTCGAACTGTGTGTACTAGCATGCAGACGTAGCTCTAAGCTAACGTTAAATTACCCAACACAAAGCTTCGTCACTTTAGTGAGATAAACAAAGGTTTGACATGTTCTTCTAAGTAAGAATACGCTGTACGTCTGACAATTGAAGTCCAGTTAGTTTGGACGAATCAAACTGAGTTAGCATTCTGACGCTACCTCGCTACAATCTTTCCTCATACAAGCTAACACAGCAAAGTTAGCTTTAGCTACCTAGCAAACACAAAGTGAAATAAACAGTCTTGTGGCCTGCATTATCATCTGTCGTCACGGCGTACATCATTTTACCAAAGTATCAAAAGGTAAAAATAAAATCTATATCTCAAAAAATATCATACACGTGTCGACAACAATGAAAATTATAGTTACCATTTCAAGTGGTCAGCTAGCTAGCCAGTAGCACCAGCCCTGTGTTAAAGTCCCAGACTGCAATTCGCCTGCGAAACGCAACTCGATGGCAAACGTCTGAAGGCTTGAATGGCAGCAAGTCTCAGCTCAAGTGCTGTTGAGTGAGTGAGTGCACAGCGCTTCAGCAGGGGAGTTAAGGCTGGAGCAGACAGACCAGTGTTTCCCACTGCCTTCAGTGCATACAAAACCTGCCAGGCAACACAATAAATGCAAACTGAGAGATTAATCTGTTGGCTTTGGTTGAGCCCAGTGCAGTATCAAGTATTTGCGTCTCTCACTCGAGCGTGTTCTCTTCCCTCGCAGCCTTCCCTGAGTGTTTCCTCTAGTGTCTGCATGAGGGTCTGTACAGGGGGGAGTTCACTGCAGGAGATTCGGGACTTGTGGCACAGCTGATGGACCAAAGACGATCCAGCCAACAAGGCTTTGGTCCACAACTCTGGGACCTCGAGTAAGGTCTACACAAACAGGAGCAAAGGAGTACACTTAGCACACACAGCTCTTTATCTTACAGTAAGACAAACACTCATGATCTGATATGGATTTGACGAGGGTTAATTGGGACCATTATTAATGACACCCAGAGGTTCTCACATTGATGGAGTTGATGGTCTTTGGGGACGGATGAGGGATGAGGGTGATGGTGGTGAGGAAGGTGTGAGCCTGTTCCTCCTCCAGCTCTCTGTTTCTCATTAGGTCAGTCAGTAGCACGATGCAGTTTTCAGAGCCACACACTGGTAATGCCTCTAACAATGGCTGCCTGTCCAAACAGTCAATCAACATCACTATACGGCAGAGAGTCATGGACAAGATTACAGAAGTCAATCTTACCCCTGCATTGTGTCTCCTGAATAGTCTCAAAGGACACAAGGGAATAAGTAGGAAAAATGCCCAGTGGCTGAAGGTGGCGCTCACTAATGCCAAGAGAGTTATTCTGAGACACTGGGCAGAAAAAAGCAACTCAACCTACTCGGACTGGTTCAATGCCATATCAGAGACGGCCTCATATGAACGTTACTATGTAAAATAAGTGGTAAATTGGACATCAGTACAGAAATCTGGGAACCTTTTTAACACAGATCAGAGCTCTTTAATCCAGACCTAATCCTGATAATTATCTGTCTGTGAATGACCTATATGACAAGACTATAAATGTCTATCCTATTAACATTATGATTTTAAAAACACAAATATAATCTGTTAAATAGTTATGAATATGAATCTGCAGCCGAGATCCAGTTAAATTAACTAAGAAGAAAACAGGACACTAATGGGAACAGTGCTTCCAGCTCTGTCCTATGATAAAATCTGCTTGCGCCAGCACTTCTACAACACACTGTAACTTGTTTGTCCACCCCCAACAAAACAAGAGCCCATATGTAAGTTATCTCAGGGTCACTGTGTAACCAAGTCTTTAAATTATATATTCTTTAAATGTTGTGTCCTACCTAAAAAGCCATTATCTTTTACTGCGTGTTTCAAAAAGTCATATCAAACTGTCGCTCATATTGAGGGCAACAGGTTGCTTGTGGTTTAATAAAATAAATAAAAGGAATTTGAATTGCCTACTAGCATCAAATTAATTAGGCATGAAATGGTATGATGTGGTCAGGTGTGTAAATATTGTTGAGTGATGCGACTTCCTGAGGGGAAAACAAAACCCACAACGCGTTGTTCAGTCCGTAAGTGCTGCTGGAGGCTATGTTACACGAGCAGTTTCCAGCTTACAGTCGCTACAGAATCTGCAGATCTACAGACACACAACACAAAGAGTGGAATCACTGTTCTCAAAATGTTTTACTTTATCTTTAGCGTTACCTCCATTCAATTTAGTTAAGCCAGTAAATATGAGGTTGCAGCTAAATGGAATCCGTCAGTTGAACTCCATGTCTGCCGTGTTCCCAAATGTTGTTATGTATCCATTGCATTAGTCTTGATGCAGTATTTGTTCATGCATGGTCATCCACTGCAGTGTAGTAACTATTCAGTAAATACTGACCAGTCGTTGCGACACTTGAAAGATGCTTCTTCCCAGAGAGTCTTGAGTTGAGGGAGAGTCAGATGTTTCAGTAGAAAAGCCAGGTGCAGGAACTCCTGTGACACCTTTTATGATCAGATATAATACACACAGTATATGATCCTGCTTTACAGTTATAACACACGCACAAGCTGCCTCCTGTGAACATCCCCACACAATAATTACATCACAGACAGTTGGCCTCTGGCTCTGAGGGCCTCTTTTTCAAAAAAACTCCCAGGTAAATAGAGCATAATTATGGTTACCGCATTGTGTTTAACTAACCATCTGTGCATGTGAGTCATTAAAATATTTGGCTTATACAGGCAGCAAAATCCTAGGGGAAGTACAACCAAACACAAATACGTCAGTGCAGTGGGCGCTACTCAGAAATTCATATTCTGATGAGGGCGCAACAGTATTTTAATTTTAAGTAATTTTTAAGAATGCATATTGCCTAAAAATAAGTTACAAGCTGACGAATCAGTTTCATTTGAGGCCTACCTGTTGTGGGTTTGAGGTGAGGCTACATAACATCCTGAGAGTCTGACGGGCTTGTTGTGGGGTTGACAACCTGGATTTTCCTGGTTGTGCTCTTCCCTCCTCCTCAAACATCAGGTGTGTTTGCACACTATGACTCAAAGAATCTGCAAGAACAATCAGGAGTGGCGGATCATTCACTGAATTTAGGCCAACACAGGCATGAGACGTGATTTTAATGTGTTCCCGACCTGCTCCTGAAGGAGATCCTGGCTGGGCTCTGAGCAGAAGGAGCATTGACACCGTCTTTGTCCTCACCAACCCTGCATTACTGGACCACAGTGCCATGGAAGAGGCTTCCGTACAGTTGACCTCCTCCATCACAGTAGATCCATGTCGCTGAACACAATGCAGTTCGGACTGCACTGACTGGCAAAAAGACAAGAATCAATCCTCGTGAATCAAACCAGATTAATGATGGTACTATATTTACAATAAGGATGGAAAAGGAATTTTCACTTACTGTATCTTCAGTCAAAGCTACAGAATGAGGCCAGAGGTTTGCCATCCTGGACTCATGACACTGTTTTAGATCCCTGGTCTTCAGCAGGACAGGGCCTCGCCTCTCATACCTGCTGGTGCACATCCCGTACACATCTGTCTAACAAAGAGGCATTAAAGATAAGTCAAAAAATGACTGTATGTACTATATACTATATACTATATACTATATAATAGTATAATGGTGATAATGACGGTTGTTGTTAGTGGGAAGAGTAAGAGGTATTTGTCAGACAAGAGGAAGTAGTTGTTACACTTCTGCGTAAATTGGGCATAGACCCACATCAGTCCTTACCTCCTTTCTTAACTCCTGTTTGGCAGACATGTGGGAGGTCTGGAGCATGCTCAGTATAGCTCTTTTAATGTTTAGGGCCCACACCTGCTCCCCTTCCTGGAGACACAGAGCCGTGACCTTTCCCCCCTGGAGGGAGAACTTGAGGCGCGTCCTCTCCAGTGACTCCCTGGGACACAAAAACACCAGATGAGCCCCCCGAGACCCAACAACAGACAAGCGGAGCATCTGAACAGAGTATCACATTCAAAGGATAAACATTTGTAGCATTCCAAAATGATCCAGACTTTAACTGTGATCGCTGCAGACAGAGATCACATACACATCTGCAAAATAACCGAGCAGATGAAAGTGAAATCCATTAATTCATTCATTTCATAAAAAACGTTTAAAAAAACCCTTTGTATTACCTCAGACTTTTTAAGCGCTGCACAGAGTGCTCCTTCTGAGGGGAAAGCCTCTTAATCTGTGGATTCCTAATCTGTTGGACATACATGAACTCACACCCATCAAGCACATTATTATAGACCTTTTGGGGTATGTTATTGACAATTTTGAAAAAACTGACCTGCATCATAAGGTGACACTTCGTCACCACATTGATATCAACCACACAGTCCAAAGCCAGTCCATTCCTGCCAGCATTAGAGCCATAAAGGGTGGTGGTAATTGTTGTGCTATATCTGTAAGTATACCTCACCCCTCTCTGAAAGGATAGATCAGGGGTAGGAAATCCTGTGGATATGAAATAATGTGAAATAAAGTTTCATTTATTAAAGTAACTGAAGAAATACCTGAAGCAACCTACACGAAAAAAAACAAATTTGATGTGCATCACAGAGGAATAAACAAAATCCTTACCAGCACAACTTGAGTCACAAAGATTTGGTTCCACCTGAGAACAATCACACACTGCACAGAAACAGGGGAATGAAAATCTCAGACATACAACAAAGACATGTAGAATACTTCTATAAAACAATCATGTCAGCACAACGTTGTTTTCAACGAAAAATGAAAATGGCACAAATTACAAAGCCATAAAAGCTCACCTTGCAGGAGGAGAAAAGTCAGTGCAACATGCAGACAGTGAAGCCATAATATGAACACAGCCATAGCAACCTAAAACTCACTGCAGGTCTGGCTGCCTCTATGCAGCCTCATGTATGTGAGATGAAAACGAAGCACTGTTCTGAGCCACTGAATGACCACACTTGTACGTGGGCTTCAACAGTGACCCGTAACCCTCGCAGCAACCAATCAGGAAATACCTTCCAAGCTGGAGCTACAAACATCCAAAAGGCCAATCACTTGACACAACACTGGGCCTCAGAAAAAAAGAGGGTTTTTCTACACCCCCACCGAGTTGGACCGACATAAGACATGAGCCACATATGGAGAGAAAAGTCAGTTAACTGCAGGGAAGTTAAACCATAGGAAAATTGATAGACTTAGTATGATATAAAATATGATAATAATAGTTGTATTACTTTGATTAAATTTTACTTGAGTAAAAATATAATTATCAGTCTAAAAAATGACCCAAGTAACAGAAAAAACAGTAAAATCCTTCTTCTTACCTTTGATGTTCTTCATTTGTATGCTTACAGCCCTGGCTGGTTTGTCCATTTTGGGCACCTGTAGAAATATAAAGGCACATAATAGCAGCCTCCTCAAAGCAAAGCATTTTTCTTGAGTGTGCATTAACATCAAATTATTCAAATTATTTTTGAATTTTAAATCAGTTACACCCTTATACAAATACACTAGTATAGCGGTAGTATGTTCTATTTCTGCCAATAACCCCTTCTAAATGTCACACACTGGATACACAAAATACAGATTTTTACAGAGTACAAGCACACACAAAACACTCAGTTACAATAACACAAGTAAATGTAATTTATAGATAGATAGATAGATAGATAGATAGATAGATAGATAGATAGATAGATAGATAGATAGATAGATAGATAGATAGATATTTCTGAGCACTACAAAGTCGACTTTTACTGACGACAATGCACTACAGTTGAAGGGAGTCACAGAGCCATCGAGTGTCTGTATCTATGTGTACTTTAGATACACATGATGAAGAAAGTACACATTTTGGGAACTTCCACTGTGTTTTATGGACTGAACTCTTTCACATGTAAACTGAAATGCCCTCCAGCACTCAACCACGTTCTCCTCTCAAACCTCACTGTCTAGGCTCAATATGAATTATCCAGCACGCCTTTCATCCCGATCTCCTTCCCCCATCATTACCCAAGCTGCTCGTACTTGCCACCTACTTTCCACCACGCTGCACCGCCGCCGCCGCCGTGGTCCACGCCCGAGCCTCCGACGTCAGTTACTGCGCGCTCCTGCCTGATGCTGCGTTCAAATAATCGGAAAAGTACATTTTAACAGCGTGACCCATTTTCATCCCAACTTTGGGTCGTCAGAAAGCAGTGGGAACGCGATCTATTACATTGTTTATGCCAGAAATTGATTTTTGCGGTAGAATAAAAAACAATAATCTTTGCAATTTTGAAATAACACACCCACATACTGAAATCCACAATAGATAAATTCCCACTACTGTCTAATATTGCAGTTTATCTAATAATACGTATTCTATGGAGACAACACCGTGGTAATTGGAATGAGATATGCGAATGTTGGTGTTGTTTTAATAGACATTTACGCAACGAAAGCGCCGCGTTGAGTTTTCACCGAGTGTACCTGAACGCGTTGTTGGTCCGGACCAGGGGGCGTAGGTTTGACCGGCTTCTCGGAGGTTCAGACACAATGAACCGTCAGTCGGTGAGGTGCGTGCGTGTTGGCTCGGGGGTGTTGGCACTGTTTTAGCACACAATTCTACACACTCGTGCCTTTTCTTTGACTAATTTTGTTATTTTCGAACTACTGACACGCTGCATGGCGGTTACAAGGTGCGGCTGGAAACGGTTGGTTCGTCGAGTTTGATGAAAACGAGGTCGGGTTCAGACAACCGTTAGCTCCCCGTATTTTTTTTATTTTTTCTAAAGGTCAAGAAAAACAAAGGAAGATAACGATGTCGTTGACTGCTTCGTCTGATTATTTCGCTGCCGAGTGTCTGGTGTCGATATCCAGCGGTCCTGTGCTGCACAGACCCACCCCGGTCACCCCCACCAGCCAGTCGGCCACGGCGGGCCTGCTCCCTGGGGAGCCCGACGGGACGAGTGAGGATAGGGAAGTGCGGGAGACTCTGAGGCTGGAGGGGGCGAACATGATGGCAGTGGCCGGTATCCTCACCGACCTGCACGGTAAGTTCCGCCCCATGTCGGCCTACTCGGAGAGCAGCAACTCATCATGTGGTGGGGAGAGCGGTTACACCACGTTGTCGGACCCAACCACCCCAACCATGACCCCCTCCGCCACCCCGATCCCTGGACAGCAGCTGAGGGGGGTAGGAGGCGTGGGGCCCCCACGGTCCCCGGTGAAGCGACACCAGTGCACTTTTGACGGATGCGACAGAGTTTACGGAAAATCGTCGCACCTGAAGGCTCACATCCGGACACACACAGGTATGGAGACAACAACAGTTTGGGTACATCAGCACTTAACATGTTGTTGAACATAACATGGCTGCTAACCCGTGAATATAAACTTGTGTCAGTGATAACACGCTCAAAGCTCTTTTGTACTGTGTGGGATTAGCTCGTAGCAGCGTGGTGGTGGTGAATTTTTCTCCCGGTTTGGTTGAATAACGTGGCCAAACAAAGACGAAAAACTCCCCCTCAGACTCTGACAAAGAAGTAAACTAACAAAAGAACTGGGCTGGACGTTAAAACCGGTGACGAAGGTCTTCCTTTCGACTGCATTTGCATATGAAATGAACGTAAGACGAAACCTTAGCGTCGGGGGCAGAGGGTTCACTGTAGGACACGGGCTGCCCTGATGATGGCAGCAGCAAGTGCTGCGTGTTTGGCTACTGTAGTTTTTCTGTGGACATCCCATCATCTCACTTTAACTGAGCTAAAAATCCACTTAGTCTGATGTGTTTTACGTTCTCCTTCGTGCTGTGTAAACGCTTCGTGTGACCGTCGCTGATCCGCCAGTTACTGTAGCATTAAAATGCGTTTGGATTGCTTCGTCTTTCTTCTTAAAAAAAAGAAAGAAGTGGACGCGGTGTGTTCAGGATGAGTGACTGAGCACGCGCAAACGGATTAAGGACAGGAAATAAAGAGTGGTGGGAACGCCCACTCAAAGTGTCCCGCAACAAACAACGTGGCCTGGTTTTGTGATCTTGAAAATGGCAGCGAGCATCATCATCGTCCTCCTGCTCGTCGTCGTGTTGCCCGAAAGAGATTAGTTCTAGATTAGGAGAACTAATCTGGAGGATTTAATTTCCTAGATATGTTTTGTCACGACGATGCAGTGATGAAGGCTGTAGATTTGTCCCCATCTTTGTGTTCAACGCCGTCAGTTTACTGTAGTTTTATTTTATGCATTTTAATAGTTTTTATTAGTGGAGTCTTCATTGGGAATTGGTTTTTCTTAGATAATTAATTTTACAAATATTGTTCACGTTTCTTTGCTCGCCCATAACAAATAAATAATAAAAGCAATGTTTAGTTTTTGGACCAAAAACTATATTTTTAAGATGTTATAATTTTGAGGTCTGAAAACAACTCACACAATTATTTCACTTATTTGTAACATTTTAAGGGCTGTGTAACAACTCATCTTTTAATCTGTAATGAACATAATTTTTTGCAGTTTAGTTTAAGTAGCACAATACCTGGCACCGTTTTTCTTAAATTGCACTGATATAAGTGTTTTAAAAAGGGTCTCAGTACCCTGCCTTTAAAAGCACATCTTAGAGTTTTAATGATAGGATAATTATTTCATCAGTTGATAGAAGTATATTTAGAAAACATTTTGCTCTGTCATTTTTTTTCAAGCTCAGATACCCAACATTTTCTCATTTGGAAGATTTTGTCTGAAGGTATCACCTTGGTTTTTAGACATTAGACCAAATAAAAATTGAATCAATTACAAGCAATTAATTAATAATGTTTACACAGTAATTTACTCTATTAGTGTGATACTGGGTTGCACTAATACAGAACTAGCGTGTTTTGAGTGAAACTGGTTGCATGTCTGTAAGTGCAATCTCTGTGAATTGTTTTGGTCACATGATGGTTTATCCTGACTCTTCCTGTCTCCACGCTGCAGGCGAAAGACCCTTCCCATGCACTTGGCCGGACTGTGAGAAGAAGTTTGCCCGTTCAGACGAGCTTGCCCGCCATACCCGCACCCACACAGGAGAAAAGCGCTTCCTGTGCCCACTGTGCGATAAGCGCTTCATGCGTAGTGACCACCTGATCAAGCACGCCCGCCGTCATCCTGACTTCCAGCTCTCCATGTTGAAACGCAACAAAGGCCCATCCTCTGCTTCCAGCCCAACTATGCAATATTAGGATGGTTTGGGTTGGGAATTCCTGTGTACCAGGGTCAGCAGGAGCACAGGACGCCTGCAGTGGTTTCAGGTTTAACCAGCTACAATCACATCCACTGAGAAAGGATTTAGAATGACTGTGTTGTGCTCAGAAATGTGCACACACACGCAAGAGAACACACAAGAGCTGGATGTGAGGGACAAGCAGCTTAATCTCAATCTACCAAGATGAGTCACGTGACCACTATCCACCTGCTCAACATAACTAGGGTTAGTTATCAAGAACGTTCCAAACTTACAACATTTAAGGATTTGTATAAAAAAAGTTGCTTTTTGATTCCTCTTATCGTTTCCTGATAGTAAATTATAGACTTCCAGTCACACGCCTGGTTACATGTATATGAAGTTGTGTGTAATGTTTACTACATGGTAGCCTGGAGCTGTAACTTTGAAAAGTGGAGCGCACACTTCTTAAAAGCCTGCAGTGATTAAGTAACATTTAAATAAATTCATGGAAATTAATACATTTATGGGAGAAATGTTCATGCACTATGACATATTTACCACAGAAGGGTGTAAGTTTGCAGTGTCTCCTTATATGCAGTATTGTGACACTGTCAGTTTAAAACGATCAAACATTTTTATATAACTATAGGCTAAATGGAAACGACCCTTTAGTTTATCCACTGAATGATTGATATGCCAGACACCTCGAGGTACTTCATCACATTGATGCAAAAATAATTCTGTAGAATCATTTATGCCGTACAGCTGTCGGGCTCACTGAGTTACCACTGCTGGCTAAAGTCTGGCTTTAAAAGCTCACAGTGGAAAACTAAGGTAAAGTCATAATCCTGGCACAACAGAATATTTCCTTTCTTTTGTCAACTTGAAAACAATAAAATCAGCTTGCCATTTATGGCAGTTTACACCTAATCCGTTTTTTCCTTCATTGTTTTGTTTCCCTCAGAACAGGATTCGATAAGAATTGGAATCATAAAGCAGATTTCACTTGTTTGAAAAAACAATCCTTAACATGACCAGATTTCTCAGCTGAATCACTTTCACAAGTTGCAGGGATTTTTCACATTTTCTGTACATACTCACCAAAAGCCAAAACTTGTTTGTGGTTAATTTCCTGATTGTTGTGCACCATCATTTTGTTTTACCATGGTAGCTCAATATTGTGATGTTAGGTAGTGAGGCAGTGACTAGAAGCTGTTCAGCTTTCTTTTGTAGCTTTGAGTTTTAGTGATGACACATTCCTTCATTTTTATTGCATAACCATCATTGAGGTATCGTCAATAATTTGTTTTTTTGTGTATTGAATTAAAAATAGATCATTCTTTTTTTTTTTTTTTCCAGAAAGTGGGTCACACTGTTTGCACGCCACCCTCAAGCCTAGCGCAGTTATTCACAGAACGCTCACGGTAGTATTATCTCTAATACTGATGCAAATGTATATAAGCTTTAAGCTTTTAATGTAGAAACAAGGTAATGCTTCTAGCAGCAGAATTAATACATTTGATGAGTTGTAGTCCTTATATTAGGGGTAACATTATATGCTTGATAGAATGAGATCACTTGTGAGTGCTGGTGTGTATGTTGTTGTTTTTTTTTTACATATATATAACTGGCAAAATTGTGTATGTGATGGTAACAAAAACTATTATTTTCAGCCTGCTGCCTTCAAAGTAAAGGTGTTCCCCCGGCTCATCAGGAGTTGTTGAGGTGTGGCAGAACACGTTTCAGGATCAGGTGTGCGCCACATGTGTATTCATACAGTTTAGGTTTCAGCTCCAGTTAAACTGGAGTTTCAAAAAGAATTCTCCTTGTACCTGTAGATGTCAAAATTGGTATGAAAGTGATGTAATCATGGTTCCACTGAAGACCGCTAATCCAGTGGACCTTTAGTTGTGAAGGACATTCTAACTCGTCAAAGCAACAGGTGTAACTAAGGACCTCTAACGATGGCTCGTTCCGTGCAGGTGCGCTATTGAACCAGCATGCACAACATTTGAAGGCAGCCATTTACAATGATGTTACATTTGTGTTGGATGAACTAAAATGGCTACCACCTTTGATGTCAATATAAGAAATTGTTTTGTCTATTCGAGCAATATGGCACCGAAATATCACCCTGTAGCCAAGACAATTCAACTATCTCATGTATTTTAAGGTCAATCACAAAAACAAGTGAATCAAACAAACTGCAAGGTATTTAACATTTTGTTGAACACATGCAGTGTCCAGGTCTGATTCTAGAAAGGTTGAATTGTTTGCTTTCTTTCTTTCTTTTTTAATGTTTCCACACTGTTTGTCCCAGTCTTGGACATATTCCTTTATCTCAGTGAACAACAAATTCTTCAGGAAAATCTGAAAGCCTTAAACTATGTCATAACTACTTTGCACCACGTTTACAGTTGGATCATTGTATAGGTATAGATGCCCTGCACTGGGCTTATTACAGATACTCATTATGCAATATGGCACTTTTTTCCTACAGGTGTGTTTGGCTGAATAGTGTAATGGCTTGCTACTGTGCTTCTATAAGCAAGCACTGTGGAACTTTGCTGATGTGTTAATAATAATAATCAATAGTTTGTAAAACTGCCTTCTTTTCCAAGTGCTTTAGAAAGTGTGTTTTAATAAGAACTGAGTAGTCATTTCTGTTTTCTTCATTTTAGTGTGTGCGTAGTCGACAAGGCCATTTCTTGTTTGTGGAATTTGTTGAATTTGAATTTTTGAAATGGTTTTTCTTTTTCGTAGTTTTGTCCACACAGGCGCGTCGTCGTTGCTCGCAGATCTGTTGATGTTTGTTTTGCTGCGCACTAAGATCAAAGAGAACATCAGCTGTCTTCCTCATTCATACATTGAACCATCGTCATATCTACAATTTCACTGTTGATCTGTTTTCTCCTCTTTTTTTTTCCACTGGAGCTGTACTCATGACTGTAACTCTTTGAGTTGTGTACACATTTCCTCAGAGGTTTTGACCTGTTGACAGTTTTTGGTTGCTGCTGGCAGTAGCCACACACACACACAAATACCTGTTTTCTATGAAATGGACCCTGACATCTTTTCTCACAGATGGACGGAAGTGTCTTCTTTTCTCAGACATTGTCTGGCTCTCAAAGCTAAAATATCACAAAACATACCTCACTCTTTATTTTTGTTTCTCTGGTATCTGTACAGCTTCCATCCAACTTGTTCAGAAATTAATATAAAGCCATTCATTCAGCCTTGGGTTTCAGAATTTATATCAGCTAAATGTTTTGTACCTTTGTCATCTCTACTACCTGTGCAGCAGTAGACGTTCTTTCTGCTCGCCTCAGTGACGTTCTGTTGTTAATGGACGGTGGTAAATGAATCTACTGGATAAATCCTGCACCAACAGTCTCTCTGTCACTAAAGCTGTGGAGGTAAAGGTTCACTGCTGGCTGTGGCGGAGGCTGAAAAGCATTTTTGTTTTTTTTAAAGAAAAATACTTGGAGATTGTCACCTCACTGCAGATATCAATTGAAAGAGCTCAGTCCAAATCTCTTTGTTCATATCACTGAATGTGGCTTGATGATAGATGAGCATTATCCACTTTGGATTTTATATTTTGCTGTGCTACATTGTTGAGAGGGAAAAGAAAAGACAATGAAATCGTCACCACACTAATTCAGATATGCACATTGTACAGAAACTGATGTTTTTAAATTGATGCCTAATTTTTACATTAATGTAATTTTTAAAAGTCCTCCTCTCAGAGCTTTAGTTAAAGTGAACAGGAGGAACTGTGGAACTAAATAATTGCTGCAACAAGCTGTTTTGATATTTATATTCTCAGGTGTCTTAAATTTTGAGCATTGGAGTTTCACTATATCCTCTGCAGCACCGAAGTACAAGCATGTTTTTTCTTTTTCTTTTGTTATGCTGATTAATTTATTACAAAAAGTATAATTTGTGTGGTTTAATTATTCTTTTCATAACTCACTTTGTGACATGGAACAATACTAATATTACATGGTTCCATTTTCTTTTTGCTTGACATGAAAATACCAGTGCTTTTTTTTTAAAGAAAAAAAAATAAAGATTCTTAAGTTGATCGTGGTGTTCATTTCTTTTCTAAGTTTAAAAAAAAGATGGGTATTTAAGTGGGTTGAGTGGCTCGGCTGATTTTCTGAGTTAAAGTATAATAACAATTGAAAATACATTTTACACCACACTTTATAGTCTCTTTATCACTTGGGCATACCCAGGGATATTACATTACATGCTGCGTCTTAGGGGCTTAACTTAGCTCTTATTCACAACACAAACAAACAACGGTTGCATGTTTCTGCCACAGTTACAACAAAGGTTACTTGTGTTTCTCCTTCTCATTCAATGCCATTTATATTAGGATATATTGTATTTAGTGTATTGGCATTATTACCTACATATGGTCAATTCAGGCAGTACTAAATATATATATAATATATAAAGTTATATAATTTAAAGCCATGTTTTGTAAAAAAATTCACAAATATGTGAATATGCGAAAATGTGAAACTTTTCAGTCAATCTCGTGGCAGCAATGTGTGTTTAAAAATATAGAAAATGAGTTTTTCCAGTACGGGCAAAAAAGATTATCAAGTTAAAATGTTCAAATCAGATACATATATTTGTTAAAGATTGGGTTTTACACCTGGCTGATTGTGATTTATAGTTTGAATTATGGTTTTAAAAATATTTATGGGCAGAAAACAACAAACACTTGAATCAAAGAGACATTCACTATGTATCCTATATTTATGTTTTGTTATTACTGTTGAAGAAAATGATATTGTCTATGCCGACAAAAATGCACTCTTTGAGTTTCTGATTTACTGTGTTTCTTGGAATAGCAGTGTTTACACAGAGGTGATGTATTTTACATCATGACTTTCGTAGGGAGGACAGAGAAGTAACAGCTATGCTTCTGAAACAAGGCGGCAGCAAAGGGTTGGTATACGGACCAGAAGCTCTGCAGACTTTGCACCTGAGGAGTGAGGAAAGTCTGATGTCACCTGTCGGCTTAAAACACTCAAGAAGCACCAAAAGAAAACGTTTCTCCTAATCATCATAGTTCTGACTCGTGCAGACAGACTCAGCCTCTGTGTGTGTGTGTGTGTGGTGAAACTGCAGCAGGAGAAGACAGGTCTTCCTGACTGCGTCATCTTTGTCACTCACTGCAGAAGCTCGGTTCATGTCTGCTTTTACTTCCAGCAGAAAGTGTCTTTTGGCGTGTTTCCACCGAGTGGAACAGTTTGGTACGGCACGGAATGAATTTAAATCAACATAACCAGCCCCAATTCCATTTTTAGTATGGGTGGAGCTAGACTCACTACAGTCAGCTGGTTGGGTGACAGAAAAGTGTCACTCCCTTGCGACTGGTGTCTCTTCAACGTCCGCCGTCTGTTCTCATACTAGGTTTGACGTTGTGTTGAGACAAACAGCCACAAATCAAGCAGAAAGCAAACAAGCCGCTGAATGTCCTCTGTTTTTGTGTCGTGTTTGACGGTCGCTGTCATCGCACCGGTACAACGTTATGCTACGTATCTCGCTGACGCAGCCGTCGTGCACAGCACAGACCCCGTCAACCAAGTAAAGGTACTGTTCTCAGTCCAAACGCAAGCCTGATTGAGGGCTTTACCATTCCAATCCGTACTGTACCATGATGGAAACATGCCATGTGATTCCCTGTTGACTGTCATTTGGTGACAGAAGTTACACAATGGAGCTTTAATAAATAAATAAAAAAGTTCAATTATTTACGTGTCATTACCTAATTTTCACACCAAATTCATGCAGCAAACCAGAAAATGACAATAGTTTTTTTGTAAGTTTTCACAAAGTCACTCACCTCAGGTCCCAGTCGAGTCCCACGTCGTCGTCCATAAAGGAAACCAGCCTGCTGCAAAACCTGTGCTCAGACCACACGTCCTCCTCCAGCACACGCACCTGCTGCAGTTTCTGCTGTACCACCTAGAGGGCGACACATAGCAGCTACAATCATCATCAATGAGCTTAAACTGTCCACACATAAACATTAACATTCAGCACAGACCCCAGCACAGTGTTGTGTGTGTACCAGTTTCCAGATGTTGTAGTGGCTGAGGAAGCAGCCATGCACTCTGAGTACAAGTCTTTATATCCATGGCCTGCAGCTGAGAGGAGTTCAGTGCTCTGTGGACAACACAAGCAAATACATTTCCTCATTATCACTCAGAGAATACTATAAACTATATAGTATTATATTATATACTATATAAATACTATAAATGATCGACTGAAGTTAAGCGACACCCCTCATCACATGTGTCAGTCGCTATGGTCCTGCTCCAACTGTATCTTGTCTTTGTATTGTATATTATTTATTATTCTGAGGACTGTAAGAGCACGTGAACACACAGTTCAGTGTCATCCACACTTAACCGTCATGTTTCACTGCCATTTTTCTAAATGACTAAAGAACTACATAACAAATATAACAAATATATACAATAACAAAGGTGACTCCAGAATAATAAAACTTAAACAACAAAACACTTCCACTGGAAAATGTTTGGTTTAATAATTTTTTTTATTAATGATGGGACTTCATACATTCACTCCACTGCAGTTAAATATGTCATATTATGTGTTATAAGTTTGTTGTCTCCAGCAGTTTTGTAAGAAGAACTCAGATCCTGCATTCATGTTTAACTTGTGTATTTCTGTTTCAAAAGTCCTCCTGACATAAAGCAGTTTCTTTTATTATACAGGAATAAATTATTAAATAAAGTGTGCTGTTAAAATATACGCATGCACGAGCAGCATTAGTGAAATTATTCTGATCTTGCCCTCTAGTACTACTTACTTTATAGAGATTTTCAGCTGCAACATCTGACTTAAATAAATATTGCACACTTTTACACACTCTACCTTTTTAATCTTTAGTTTGCATGCTACATAAATATGTGCATTCTTCATTCAGCGACTAAGTCAAAGACACGGAGGAGACGTAGAAATGAGAGATGGAGGCCTTTCACACAGGAGTGAGACATGTGTCAGGACTGTGACAACGAAAAAGACCAAATAAGGACTGCCCTGATGTTCAGAATATCTCAGTTACAGAGTGAATGAGTGCCTACTCAGTGCCTTCTCATCCTCCTGCAGTGTGTGCTCTTGATCGAGGGACACTGGTAAATGTCCAATAATGGTCCCTGTTGCACACGCACACGTGGACGCCTGCAGCGAGGAAGACATCACACATCACATGTGGCTGATAAATGTCTCCACAAACAGTCTGCTCATGTGATTATTTATAAAGTTAACATTAAGAAAATACACATTAATCACCATGCCGTCTTATTTGTTTCTCATCTTCATATTAACTATGTATTAGTGTGTTAATATTGTAGTATTAACATTTTATTTCCAACCACCTGTCTGTGGATCAATATTGGATAGTGGATAATTCCCATATTGTGATCCCAAATTCAACTTCCCCTGACACATTTTCTATTTCTATTGCTATCACTTGGTGATCACGATAGAAATAAGATTCTCTTTCCATAATATTACTTCCCTTACTGACAACTGTGTTCACACATGAATGGTCGGTTTCAGTTCCCCCGATTTCAGCTTTCATACATAACAAATAATATAATTACTACACATCACAATATTTTGCTCACTACCATATCAGCACATTCTGTATAGAATTTAACCCTTCTTATTTATCATATTGATAATGTATTTATGTGGTACATTTATTGCACTGATTCATAAAATATATACATACATATATACACATACATACATATATATACATACATATATAAATATATACATACATATATATACATACATATATACATACATATATATACATATATATGTGTATATATGTATATATATATATATATATATATATATATATATATATATATATATATATATATAATTACAATATTTTTTACAGTACAATGTGAATATTCCATTTTTTTTTACCATTTTCTGACATTTTAAGAACCAATCAAGTCACCGAGTAATCAAAAATATTATGGCCAGATTAGTTGACAATGAAAATAATTGATTGTTACAGCCCTACATCAAATGATCATCTTAAGTTATTCCCTTTCAAGTTTGTTGTTTCCTCCAACAACTCTTTGTGCATGACAGCAAAAAAAATAAAACACAGTAACAAACACACTGGTCTCAACCAACGATTGTGAACAAATGCTGAAACTAAAATGAGAACACATATTGACAAAGGTCTGACCTGATTATCTTTTTTTGCAAATTAGCAGATACAGAGAAATAATAAATGCACCTTTACCAGATGGCTATTCTGTCCTTTGGATGGTCCAGTCTGTCAATGCGTCCTAAGAAGTATGTTGCATGCGAGTTGTGGCCTTCAGCAGGAACGACTCTCAGGGACTGCAGGTGTGAGCTGGTCAGCTGACAGCTCGTCTGCGTCAGTGGACACGCAGAACATAATAAATAATGTGAATGCCACTGATTCAAAACACACACGAGAGACTCACACACGCACGCACACACACACACACACGCGCGCGCGCACGCACACACACGATAACAGAGAGAGAGAGGGTGAGAGAGAGAGAGAGAGAGAGAGAGAGAGGAGAGAGTGTGTGTGTGTATGTGTGTGTGTGTGTGTGTGTATTCTGACTCTTGGGTTCTGTGTGTGCATGTGTATGTGTGTGAACTTTCCTGGCACAAACACTGACCTTGTTTAGGACCAGTAGTCCACATGGGGACCAAAACTTGGTCATAATATGTCAGAACCTGATTTCAAGGAACTGGTTAGGATTAAGATTTTGTAATAGTTAAGGTATTAAATAGTTATGGTTAGGGATAACACTTTGTTTGGACCGTCCAAATGAATGGATAACCTATGACAGGATGGACACGTCTCTCTCTCTCTCTGTCTCTCTGTCTCTCTGTCTCCCTCTCTCTCTCTCTCTCTCTCTCTGTCTCTCTCTCTCTCTCTCTCTCTCTCTCTCTCTGTGTGTTCTTGTATCTTGTGTAAACCTAAGGGAGTGAAGACATTTTGGGAAAGTGAGGATTTTAATTAATTTTAATTAACTGTTTGTATTCTGTTTTTTGTATTTGTGTGCTATTGACCTCTTGGCCAGGTTGACCTTGTAAATAAGATCTCAATATGGGGTATTTTACATTGTTAAATAAAGGTGAAATAACAATAAATAAACAAAAAAGGGTTAGAATTGGGTTTAAGTAAGGGTAAATGATATGTATTTGTATAGCACTTTTCTAGTCTTGATAGGGTAAGGTACGTATTGTGATGGTTAAGGTTAAGGTAAGGGGCCAGGGAATGTTTATAGCAGTGTCCTCACTATGAATGCTGAGCAAATGTGTGTTTGATTCCACTATGCGCGGAACTCAACAATACAGCTTTCCACCCGGAGTACTTTCACTGTGACGCACCGGGAACAACTGAAAACACAACTCCCGTACCTCGAGCAGCATGTAGAACTATAGTATTAGTGTAAGTCGACATCTGACAGTGTCAACGCGTCGTTGTTGTTTTTCTTCGACAGAGTTTGTTGGTTAAAATGTCTCTGACGTCACACGGTGCTGAGACGTCAGCTAACTGGATCCTGCTGCATCCAGCGGTGAGTGACGGGTTCTAACTCCGTGCTGCGTTCACTGGTTCACTGATTCAAAAATAAATCACTAACCTGAGTTTGTTTGTGTGTTAGTATCTGAAAATGAAGAGTCTGGATGTTGGGGACAGCGCACAGCTGCATGCAGCGTTTCTGGCCTACATGGATCTAACTGAGGGTGAGACATGTTCACACATGCACACTCATGTAGACCAGATCTGGTTTTTGGATCACACGTGCACGTAGATCCGTTTTTAATGACAGTGTAAACAGCAGGTGTATAATGGAATCTGGTCTTTTCTGGTTTTGGTGCCTCTATGGTTCAAACTAACTATTAATTATTTATTCAGTTGGACTGATCCATTTATTTTTGGCAGAATTTTATAAATGTTGGCCTAAATCTTGTGTCAAAGAATTAGTAGTAATACATATGGAGGAATGTAAACATTCATTCTCTAAATTTCTGAAAACTATTTTCGTCTTGCTGGTTTTCAAATGTAAGCTCTGTTTGAGCAAATATACCTTTATAGTCACTTTTTAAACTCTCTTTAATTTGTATCTTATTGCTTACTTATGTTTAATGTAATTGTTGTGTACATTTGTATTTATATAATGTTTAGGAAGCACTTCAAACGACTGAATTTGTTTTTAAAAATGTGCTTTAGAAATAAATAAACTTAAACACATTTTTAATTAATTTCATTTAATTGTAAATGCAGCAGACATCACCTTCCAGTTCCTACATGCATAGTGTGTGTGTAATTGTAGTATTAGGTATTAAGTAAATTAGGTCAGTGATGGGTGTGGGAATTTAGAGCCATGTAACACATGTTTTACCTGAAGGATTTCTCTCACAGCAGCTTTAAATGTAGCTTTATTCCTGTTCAGTTTTATACAATTAAAGTGAGCTCTCTCATTTTCTCCTTGCAGTTTACTCAACAAAATCAATGCAGGTGATACAGAAGAAATGCAACTGACATCACAGTCCCTTTGCTTTCTCTCTGACTGAGACCAGATAACGTCACTACTCTCACACACTAACTCATTTTCTCTGCAGTGCGTCGGTGGAAGGAGGTGTCTTGTGTCAAGAGTCCTGAACTGCAGTTGGTGTTGTTGGAGGGAAAGGAGAAGGAAGGAGCACACACGCAGACTGTCCTTGCACTGCCTGTTCATAAATCACTGAGCCACAGAAGGTGATAAGCGCGACACTCACCTGGAGAAGTTTTTTACCTGACTGTTAAATCTCCTGTTATTTCATAATCCTCTGTCTGTCGTGCAGCATACGACACATGCTGGACAGAGGGTTTCCGGCGCTGCTGTGTGCGGTGGGATCTGACTCCACCCTTGTCTACCAGAGGATGACCGATGGGTTGGTGACACCCGACCCCCCTGTAGGCCCCTTCCAGGATGTGGGGCGGCGGCAGCACCGGAAGAGACGACAGCAGCGCTGAGTACCTGGGGGGAGTTGATGAAGCATAGAAGAGCAGAAAGGATGACGTTGAAAACCAGCTGATCAGTCGGTCTGTCAGGAACAGACTGTGATTCACAGGCTTCTACTTGCTTCAGTAAAGAGGATGGTGAACTTTATCACTTCAACTTTCAGTTAAATTGTGTGTCGCGTGACATGACTCACCAAATGAGAGTGGTTCAGATGAGAGTCCAGCTCTTCTGAGGCTGATACAGACGTTGATCTGATGTTGATGATGATGATGATGATCAACATAAATGCCAGATAATCTTAAGCCCTCAAGTGTTTTTGTTGAGATGTGACTACCATAACACGCTCTGTTCACACGGAATAAATGTGTGCTTGGAATTATTTCATACAGAAACAGAAGTCCCTCGTTTTTGTCAGATGTGATAATTGTTGATAATAGAAAAACAGGATGGTGAGGTGAGTGACAAATAAAGCTGACTGGGAGAATGTAATTTAGTTTCACAGAGGAACGCATGAAAGGTTCAGTGTGTTACATTTAGGAGGGTTTATTGGCAGTACATACAGTACTGAATATACTGTATGTGTATAATCACTTGACAATAGAAAACTCTTGGGTTTCACAGCCTTACAATAGGCCTTTTATATTTTATATTGAAGGCAAAGACCTTACTTACATACAAATCACCAAAGGTTACACACTGCAGCTGTAATTTGGCTATTTCTGTATTGTTATTAACTCGGTAGTGTTGCTCAACTACTCACAGTTACTCTGTACCGGCTGCACGTCCTTTAAGAACAAGACAACATTATCACTTGTGTGGATATGTTACTGAAACACTTTTAATTTTTCTAAAAAACAAAAATCCAACATAGAAACTTTACAACTTAACACTGGTGAGCAAAA
>NW_025320944.1:0-21588 GCF_019176455.1 Solea senegalensis | reverse complement strand
GACAGACGCCACGAGTCACCTGATCATTTCATTAACATTCTTGATCACTTTTTCGCGGCACTGTCCATTTTCTTTCTTTTGCCTCCGTTGGCAGTGCTCATGCTATAAAGTGGCAGATAACAAGGCAAGTGGCGGTGGCGCATTAATGGCTGCGGTGGGAAGCACGATGAAAACAACGCCCACGGCCCATATGCACGCAGTGGTTCCACGCCACAGTGTAAAACTGATCAATCATAGGTGTTGATGCGTGGCGGTTTGACTGGCCCTAAGTGACAGTGTGGCATTCAGGCATCTGTTTCTGAGCTATTAATAACACGCTGTGCTCTGCCGCTGCCATAGCGACTGGTGGAACTCTGCTCCGAGCTTCAGATGTCATGTTAACTACAAATTAGAAGCTTCTTCTTTTCTTTTTTTTGTCAGAGCACCGCTATAAGCTGTCGAAGCATAAATTTAGAGATTAATCATAATTGTTTACTCGCTCACTTTCGGCACCAGTCACATGCTAGCTGTGTTTCTGGTAGTTGTTGTTTTTTTTCATCCGTCATTATGAAAATGTTTTTTCAAGCAGCTCATGAACACATTCGGTTTTTTTTTTCAATTTAAGACTGAAAAAAAACATACACTTTTCAAGCCATGTACAAAAATGCTTTTTGTGTCTGATGCAGTTTAATTAATTTAAAATGAAATGGTGCTTCTGCTCCCTGCCCCTTACTAAACTCAGTCTTTTATAAAGTACTTAAAGGGATACTTGAGTAAAAGTATCTTACCAGAAAAAAGACTTTGGTAGAAGTTGAAGTCACTTTTTATAATATTACTTAAGTAAAAGTCTTAAAGTATATGACATTTACTGTACTTAGGTATCAAAAGTCATTTTCTGATTTAAAATGTACTTGTGAATAAGTGAATAGCAAAACTGTAGTCTAAAGCAGCTCATCAGGACTAGAAAAGCTCTATTTAAATACAGACCATTATCAACTCTTCTTCTTCTGATTTTATTTGGTAGTAATGAGGTAATGTAGTGTAGTAAAAGTAGCTAGAAATACAAATAACAAAGTAAAGTACAGATACGTGAATGTTATACTTAAGTACAGTACAACACTGACTAAACTTCTTAGATAAGATAAGATAAATATAGGATAAAAATCCTGCATTGACACCTGTTTTTCTTAAGTCATTCCTTCATCATTCCAGCAGTTGTGCTTCAAACCTCTGCTGTTTGTTTACAGACCTGATTTCCCTTAAATTGTCCAGTTGGTGCACAAATAAAGTAGTTTTGAATTGACTACAGCACAATTTATTATTGATTACTTGATCTGATGTGCACCTCCTTAGACTTTTAACTGTAAGCCACGGCAGCTCAGGCTGCAACAGTTGGGAGTGATCTGAGTATGTGTCTTCCATGTTTTTTGTGTGGCTGGACAAACAAAACAAAACTCCCCCTCCTTACAGTCATCTGCCTCGACCGGTTGGGGTGAAAGGACAGACGAAGGCAAGGTAGAGACATAAGAGCGGGACCAGGAGCAGATATTATAACAGTTGTGAATCAGTTATGAATCAGTTATGACATGTTTATAGAACTACAGTGTCATTTATACAAGCAGCAGCAGAGATTGTTGAAGAAAAATCTCTGGATCCTGCAGCCCAGGGGTCATTCGCAAGATGAGGGCAGAGAGAGAGGACAGGAAGGAAAGTCATAAACTAGGGAGAGAAAACACAGTTAAGGACATTTATTAAAGTCCTATTAAGCCTGCATTTCAGGACCAAAGTGATATCTCGAGATAATAAGGTAAATCCAGTTCTTAAAGTGCTTTGTACGTGAAAAGGAGGATTTTAAAATTGACTTCTAAACTGTACAGGGACTGTAAATATCCATCAATAAAAAATATCCACCTTCACCTGTTTCACCCGTCGCATCAATCTCTCCACAATGTGGATATAAATTAGGATTAGATTAGAAAGATCAAAGCTCTTTTTTGAATGGAGTTATGTTGAAAGACATCGTGGTGCACATTTATCTTAATGTAAGAGTACGGGGGAAAAATCACAAACTAAATTTTAAAAACAAAATCATTTTCAATGTGAAATTATTCACCTGACTCTTTCTTCTTGTTTTTTTTTTGTTTTTTTTATTATTCCACCATGGAAAGGGAAGAGAGGTAAGTTTTCTGTGTGAACGTTTCATCCTCTGCTCGTTGTGCTTTTGTTGTGTAAATCCAATATACCAAGACCTCACATCACTGCTGATGTTAGGTACACAGTTCTGCATAGTACCTGGTATTTGTTATCACTATCCAACAATACAGTATATATATTTTTAGTACTTTTCCTATGGGCATATTTAAGGAAAGATAACTTTCAAATATTACACTCACTTATGCAGTTTCTTACCCTCTTTGGTGCTGGCTGCAAGTGTGCCGCTAATGTTAGCTCTGGCCACTGCGATAAATGTGGTACACTACTCGGATACTAGATTCAGTGTTCAGTGTTTGACAAGGTGTCTGATAGGGATGCACGACATTGGACCTTTTGCCAATAATCAATACCAATATATACTTCTTTTCTTTTGCCCAACTGCAGAGGTGCTTTTCCACTACATGGAACTGGCACGGCGTGATGTGGCACCTTTTTTTTTGCTTTTCCATTAGCAATAGTACCTGGTACCTGGTCATTTTTTAGTAACTGCTCTGGCGAGGTTCCAAGCGTGCCTAACTGATACTATACGTGACGTCGTCAGACTGCCGTCCACTAATTGGTCACGTGTTGTGCCATCACGGGAAGAGGCACGAGCACGATGTCCGACACGAGAATCAAGCCGAACAATGCCAAAGTGTAGCTCAGTTAAACAGACTTAAAAATCCTGGAAATGTGGGTTCATCTCCAACATTTAGCTCAGGAATGTCTAAAATCTCAATATTTAACAGGGGAGTCTGTTGTATTTAGCGACAGCCCTGCTGAAATCCTGCGCTCGCGAGTGATCAGCATTTTGCAATGCAAATTTTACAAAAATAAACGTACTTTGTAGCGTGATGCACACTTATTCAGTAATATGAAATCACTTGCAACACATTTATCGCAGTGTGTGAGTATAAGGTCACTTGTGTAGTCTCTCTGGTGATGCCATTGTGCTCTGTTATCGATTGATTTAATGTGAATCATTGCCTGATTGTATGGACTTAACCCTTTCAGTACCCTCAAAAATAGAGTTGCCAAACATATTTCAGTGGCTGCTGTCGTGTGTGAATGAATGTGTTTTTTGTGGTAAATTGATCATCAGGCGTCCTCCACATTGTTCAGAAAAAAAGCATTATAGTGGAGTTTTGTGGCGCAAGGAGCAAGATTGTGTTCTGTGAAGGTCTTACTCCAATAGATACAAGAAATATTAATAAAGAGCGCACTGTTTGTATATTGTGCTTTGCAGACTTAATACTGAGCGTTATTAGACTCGGCTGTGGAAAAAAAAAACAAATAAGTGATAAAAGGGAGGCCTCTGTGACGCTACACATCAACACATTGTCTCCAGCCTGAATATGGTGTAAATAACCCCTCTGCTCTTATTAATTGCAGTTTGGTCTAATTATTTTCATGCTTGCTGTTCGAGCCTAAGTTCACTGCAGGAGTAAATAATGAAGGCAAAGAAGAAACGGAAGAAAAAAACGATTTGAGCAGAAATATGTGTATATGCCGGTCGAGATCCTTTAGATCCTAGAGATTTTTACGTGACTCCTTCTCTTACAAGTTTTTTGTGTGTAAATTGTTTTTCACTTGCACTTAGACACACTTATATCGTAATGGTGGCTATATGGTTTAGGATTTTGGGCTGTCCCAGACAAAATAAAATGTCTTTGGTCCTTGGTAGCTCCACGTGTCAGATTCTCAGAAAATATTTTAAAGGTGTCAGGGAAATGAGGGTAATATCTTAGGATTTTGTTACACACACGAAAAGAACAATTGCTAGTGCACCATTTATATAAAGCTAGTTTTAGTACTGTACACAACTTAATTTTCCTGATGACATCAATTTTAATATACACAGTCTGACTTGATCACATTTTAGTTGCAGACCATCCATTTTCTACCACTTTATCCTCTACATGAGGGTCGCGCTGTGTCAATCTCAGCTGACATGGGGAGATAGAGACAAACAAACATCCAGTCTCACACTCACAGTCAATTTATACTCTCCAATTTACCCAATCCCCATATTGCATGTTTTTGGACTGTGTGCGTAATGGTGATTTTGTGTATATAGAAAGTGTTTAAATCTTGAACTAAAAGTTCAACAAAAATGTTGCGTTTAGATTTTTTGGGCCGTACAATGTCTGATCGAGGGCTGTGATTGGCCCACGGGCCGGACTTTGAACATGCCGGTTGTTGACCAACACGACCATAGGTGCTCAGATCGGTGGAAGTGGATATTTGTGTGCTGGACAGGAGCATGACAGCTGTGTCACACTCGTGTTGTGTTTGGTGCCACTTTGTGCCGGCGTTAAATATGACCTATTTTGGTCTGCAGTCACTGTGGTAAGAATGTTCACATGAAAATGAACATGTGAGCTTCACAACGCTGCTGCAGTGTGTTTTAAACATGAATATCATGGATGCAAGATAAAGAAGTTATTGTCTCTCTCAGTTTACTGTGGAGCTTGGCTGATTGTCAGCCCCATGTCCCCGTCCAACACTTGAGATGAACCAGATTACAGACTGATCACCTCTCCAGTGCTCTGGAGGTAACTGCTCCAAATACTCTTGGCTTTGAAAATTCCCTTTTGTTATCTCCGCTCAACAACTTTTCCCCTTTACGACACACTCGCTTCTTAGTGTGGGAATTGTTGAGTTTGTCACATTTTGTGACAGGTAATTTCTTTAGGGGAGGATGCAGAAGAACAGATGTCCTTGGTGGTACAATCAGTACATCAGCCCCCGAACATGCTGACACAAAAAAACACATTTTAATTGTATTTTCATTTTTTTTTGTCTTCAACGGTCCTTTCACGTCTTCCCTGCTTTGTTTTTTTTTCTTTTCCTGATTATTTCCTCTTTTTTAACAAGATTATTCCTTACTTTTATGTTTTTTTCCTTACTTGCTTTTTTTCCCCTTTCTTTTGTTTCTCCTTCACTTATTCTTGGGTGTATACAATATTTATTTCCTTCTCTTTCCCATTTAATTTTCTTGTCTTTTATCATTCTTGCCCTTGCGTGTATTTTCTTCATCATCTTCATCTAATTGGCCGATAGACTTAAACTAAACTAAAGCTTATACAGAATGGAAAAATAACTTATTTTGTCAACAGCATGCACAGGGCATGCAACATCATTCCTCTGATGCTTCTCTATTTCTTTTTGTTTCATTTGATTGTTTTGTCAATACTCCCTACCCTCTTCCAACTTCCAAACACATCTGCTGTTTGTCATTATCTCTCCTCGTCGCTTCCTCTGCTGCTGTTTGTATCTTTTATCTTTCATTTTTGTTTTGGTAATGGACTGATTTGACTGACCTTTCTGTACCGACAGCGGTTATTAAAATGGAAGGAGATGGTTTATTGACATTTGTTTGTCAGAAACAAGAAATCGAAAAGGCATGTTTGAATGGACCGACGAGTCGTTCCTGCGAGGCCTTGAGTAGGAATTTTTATTCCCCTCTTGCATCTCTGCCTGCGTTGTACACAAACATCGACCTGAGTGCATCAGTGGGTTTCAACGCTGGTTGCACTTTTCTCTCAGAGGTCCTTTAGTCATGAATAGCAGTGGTCACCTGAGCAGGCTGACCTCTGTCTACTGAAGAGCAGCACAGGCTGAATGCTCTTTAGACTGAAGATATCAACCAAGAGTGAATCAGCAGGTACTTTCACATCAGCACCTCTTCTTCTTTTTCTTCAATCTAAATTACTCAGCACACACTTTCCTTGTCATGGGGAGAGTCAATGAGCTGCTCTGCAACATTAAATGAAAACATTGCATTGACTCCTATTTATTTTGATTTGTGCAATAGATCAGGGGTCAGTAAGACCTTTGTGATATACTAAAAACACAGCGGGTTCACACTAATGTAAGGTGTCTTTTAAAAAGTGTTTTTATATTTTAACCCTTCTAAGCAGGTAAGTGGAAGAAGTACACAATGCAAAAAGTATATTCTACTGTTTAAAATAAACCTGGTTCTTTACAATCATATTTTAATCGCGATCACAAAATATGTGCTCGGAAAGCAAGTGTTCCCTGAACAGCTCCCTGACTACGTTCCAATCACAGCCGCTGCTGTTTCCTTCGCCATGCAGCCCTAATGAATGAATGACAAATAACATTCCGTTGAAAGACAGATATACAACACGTAACTTACCAATGTACTGTAGAAACACATGTTAGCAGATGTGTATATGTGTGTGGGATAGGGGAGGGGAAGAGAAGAGTAAGGCAGCACCATTCCCTCTGATATCACAAATCAATTTAATAAAACCAAAGTTCAGGCCTCAGACCACAACTTCACAATCACAAAGGTATTTCTGAATTGACTCTGGTGTCATTTCTCCCTGACCTGGAGAAAAAAATTACGATAACAAACGTGCAATTTAGGGTGGAAGCTGTATTTCTCAGTGAATAAATAAATAAAAATAAAATAAAAATTGCCTAATTTATCATTTAGAGCCACATAGGAGTCATAGTCCCACAGCCACGAGAAGACATTCAACAACGTGTTTTTGAAAATGGCATGTTTTTGTGAGATGACTTATTGATGCTTCATTTTTGCTTGCATGTATATGTATGTATATGTATGTATATATTTATATATGTATATAATAATTGTCAGAGCAACAAAACTTCCTGACAGCTTTTCAATTTGTTCTTCTGTTCTCTGTCATCTTCCCCTCTCAGGCTTTCTTGTGGTGGCCGGAGCTGATGGCCGAACACGCCGAAATGTTTCTGTCACTGTACAGAGCCAACATGGATGCTGCGCTTCAGGTCCAGCCTGTCGACTCATGGGACAGTTTCCCACTTTTTCAGCTTCTCAACAACTTCCTGCGAACTGACTGTGAGTTCACATTTACGCACAGTATATGAATTAAAATGAGGAATATAGTACACGTGGTTCGAGCAGTGCCATAGCTTTATTTGAGTGATAAAACCGATGTATCAACTCTCCTGCTTTTAAACCTGTTTCAGTCTGTGTGACAATTCACTCGTTTACCTCCTCTCTACTTGTTTTTATTCCTTTTTTTAAAAAACTGTTGTTTTTTTGGTGATCTTGCCTTGTATGACATGGCACATGGTCACGTTGCTACGAGCACTAATTAAGACTGGTATCGCCAGAGAAAACGAGGCTTGTTAAGAGAGAAGGTTAACGGCACCTTGCGCGCTCAGGCAGAAAGGTAATTAACACGAGGAGTGGAGAAAACCGCTACGGCAGGGACGCCATGGACTGCCCATAGTTTGTCTCCAGCTCCGCCGGTGTACCTGTCAACAGGTAGCATCCCTCTGTTTCACCTCCGCATCTTCACCCTGCTCTTATTTTTTTATTTATTTTTTCGGCCAACGGGAAACTAAGTTCTTCAGCAGTTAATTGCAAACACAGTTTTTGTGTGTGTTTGTCCGCACAGAAATGTGTTTCACTTCTGCAGAGTTACTTTGTCAGTTGTTTGTTTTTGTTTGTTACCAAACCTGGTAGAAGGATTTATGGCCATCACTTTGATTAATCCTTGTATTTTTCATGTCAATTATTTTTTAAGTGCTTTGTGATTGAATGAATCACTCGCACCTACCAAGCAAGGAAGAAAGGAGGGTTTGTTTGGTGCTTTTCTGTGTCTCAAGGTCCTAATGTTGTGCGGTGATAAAAAGCTATAGTGAAGATGTAGTATCCGCGTGTGACAGATATCAACGCTGCACAGATTTATTTCGTATTGTTGTCGTATTTTGTTGCCTGACGAAACTACATCTTCCTGTGTGAAGATTTCATTTGACTGATGGAAAATAATCTCAGCTCATTGCTTCCTCGCTTCAAGCCCTCTGTCAGCGACGAGGCTTTGTCTTGGCGCCAGCAGAGATTTGGCGAGACGCAAGGCGTTATTTAACATGGCTGATGCCAAAGTACCTCGAATACAGTAACAGACAGGCAGGCAGACAGAATGACAGCCCAAGGGCAGTGTTGGAAACAAAAAACCCTGTTTCATTATGTGAAGAAGCCACAAATCTTTGTTTCTGTGGCTCGTATCTTTTATCATTTTTTTTCTAATTACCATCCTCTGTTAATGCTGTGATTATTCCAAGTGTCACAACATTAGCCGACTTGAATTGGAGTGTAATGAGGCATTTGACAGAATCGAAACACAGAACAAAGAAGATCTTCGTTTTGACGATTTACACAAATGAGGTCTTCCCTCTTTGTTAATTACATCTAAAGTGAGAGGAAAGTGATTTTAATCCAAACTGATACTTCGGTGACAAAAACTAAAAAAAAAAAAAAAAAGTGTTTGGAGGATAACCACAGTGATTCAATCATTTCCTCCTCTTTTTTTTATCCATTTATACAAATCAACAAAAACATCGGGTTCCCTGATCTCAGGTGATGATATGATATTACCCATTTCCTTTAGTAAGTGTATTATATGTCAGTTTTTCCTGTGGATTATTTTAAATGCTCACTTGATTGTCAGCATGTGAAGGCGAGCGGTTGCGAGGGAGATGGGCTTTGCTCTCCAGAGAGCTAAAAAGGCTAGTGTTAATCATGACAGAGTGGAGCGGGAGGAATTAAAACTAATGAAGTCCTGAGAGACCACCCTGCTCGCTTCTCACCAACGCACACTATTTATTTGTCTCTCAGTACTTTGGACTGTTACTGTCACTGAGGATTTGCCTGTTTGTCTGACAGTCTTTATCAAAACTATAAGGGGAAGTGTTGGTGGGCAGGCATGAGGAGGGAGATGCTGTACATGCAATCTGGTACAAAGTCTATCTCTGGTGATAATTGTCAGGTTTGATTGAATCTGTGACATATGTGTATATATGTACACATGCATCCATACATGTATGTGTGTATTCACCTTTATGAATAACAAGCAGGATGTGGTCAGTTTGTCTACTTCTCTTGATTTTAATATCAGTTCTGCAGATTTTATGGTCTCCTCTTTTTTCATTTCCCCTGACCTCCCACTGACCCCTCCTCTCTCTCTCTCTCCCCCTCTCTCCACTCTCCTACCCCAACCTGTCGAGGCCGGACATTTTTGAGTCTTACTATCAGAGATTTATTCCTGTTAAAAGGGAGGTTTTTTTTCTCTCCACTGTCACCAAGTGCTTGCTCGTTGTATGAACTGGTGAGTCTCTCCATTTGTAATTGTAAGGTCTTGACCTTAGTTTATAAAGCACCTTGAGATAATGTTTGTTAAGAATTTGCACCATACAAACAAAATTGAATTGAACTGAAATACTAGTTTCTGGTCTTCTTCAGTATAGCATGATGGACACGTTGCCCTGATGGTCAGTCTGTGGGCAGCTGGAAAAAAAACATCCACAGTGTGTGTGTGTGTGTGAGTGTGAGAGTGTGAGACACCGCTCTGTCTACGACTTTAAGTCAGCATGAATCATAAAGCCGTCCTGTCCATGAGAGAGGTCAGTATGATAGGCTCCAGCTGAACTAGTGTCTTCATCATATTGATGACCACTGTCATTGTTTGCCGTCAGCTGACCTTAGCGTGTAATAGAAGATAAATTATTGGGGCAAGAAGACTTTGTGATTCACAGTTAATACCATCCAATAGGTGCGTGATTCCAGGTGTAGGTTGATGTAAATGTATTTATATAGCGCTTTTCTAGTCTTAATGACCACTCAAAGCTACTTTACACTACAGTTTTGCCATTCACCCATTCACACCCATTCACTCACACGGAGCAATGTGGGGTTAAGTGCCCAAGGATACATCAGACTCGCGGTGCCGGGAATCAAACCCACAACCTTCGTGTTGCCCTGCTTTACCACTGAGCTACCGTCGCCTCTTGTGCAGTTGATGAGCTCCGCCCAACTCCCTTCTCTTCCAAATATAATTATTTCTGGTTTCAAAAAAACAAGATGGTACTCGCTGAAATACTAAACCCCGGGCTGACTGTGTAAACCATAAGCTAAACTATTTCCAGTATTTTTTTTTCATATTAAAAACACTGCATGTTTATCATAGAAGTCACATTTCAACATTCCGAGAACTAGACTTTCTTCTGTGTGCGTGTAGCTTCATACTGGTTCTGTCCAAAGTTCTGTCCAGACTCCACTTTCAAGCACCTCTACACCTCCCTAATTAACACACTGACATAGTGTTTTTCAAGAGCCATTATGGGATTCTCTGATGACAGATGGTGACAAGACTTGAGGAAGTTACTGCTCTTGGCCAAGAAGTGGTCCTAGCCAGGCTCGCTGTTTTGTTTCCAGTGTAGGTGTTATGCTAAGCTAACTGGCTCCTGGCGTTGGCTGTTTATGTGGTATTAATATTTTCATCACGCTCTCAGTAAGAGAATTTCAAACTGCCAGACTTGTCCTCGTATGACACGAGTGTCCACACTATAGTTTGGCCACATTGAGTTATTTTGCAGCTATCACACTCACCTCTTGTGTTGTGTCAGCCATTAACGTGGGCACCAACTGAGTCTCGGCCACAGGAAACAAAGTCTCCAAACAGCGTACATTTGTAGTATAAACAAAGTCCTGATATCCTGTGAAACCCTCAACACAAGCAACTGAATGTGTTTTCGTTTTTTCCAAGTAAACATTGTTGTAGAACACTATTTTAAAACCTCAAATTCAAAAATACAGTGTTTTTTTACTGACGCGATTCAAGTTTGTCTCACAAAACTCACAGGTTTTATGAAGAGGATCAAACCGCCACTTCTGAATAATATTAATAATCCATAGATTAGTTCTGAGTAGTTCTGAAGTAACTAAATGTTCTCCCCCTGTCTTTCTTTCGGCTCCTCCCCCACAGCTCACCTTTGTAATGGAACGTTCCATAAACACCTGCAGGACCTGTTCGTCCCCCTAGTGGTGCGCTACATCGACCTGATGGAGTCGTCCATCGCACAGTCCATCCACCGTGGTTTTGAGCAGGAAACCTGGCAGTCTGTCAAGTAAGAGTCCACCATCCCTTTTCCTCGCCGTGTCACTCTCTTCAGACCATGTGATAATAGTGACGATGTCATCATTCACATATTTTCAAATGTGCATTCAAACACAACACTAAGGAAACAGATTTGCCTTTACTTTATTTGGGTGAAGTCAAATTTCCCAGGTTTCTATAGAAGCTGACATTATAATTTACTTCTACTTATAATCTACTTTACTTGAGAGATTGTTTGTGTAAACAAGAAGTGATGTTTTTTTGTAGTATTATTATTATTATTCGCTTATTTTTAAATCTTCTATGTATCTTGTCTTTGGTGTGTGGGTGTGTTGTTTTTTTTCCTCAGCTGCCATATACTGTGTATGTCTTACGTGGCTGTAACGCTTACATTGTCTGGCACCGTTGCAAAAAAACAAGAGACAGTATGGAAATTTAGTAACTGATATGGAGATTCCTTCACATTATCTCCTGCTGACCTGGTTGGAGAATCATTTGTAAGTGTAAATGATTCTCCATTGATTGTAAGGGGCAGCCTGTGGCCAAGGGGAAAGGGAACTTGACTTGTAACCGGAGGGTCGCCGGTTCAAATCCCCACCCGGCCAAAAAGGGCTGGGGTACCCAACCCCCAATGCTCCCCGGGCGCCACTCAGTGTGGCAGCCCACTGTTCCTACTTGTAGGATGGGTCAAAATGCAGAGGAATACTTTCCCTAAGGGGATTAATAAAAAACTAACTTTAACTTTAAACATGTTTTAGCCTGTGCTGAGTGATCTCAGCACAGGCACCGTACCAGTGTCAGGTCTGGTCTGCGTTCTGGTCTTGGACTATGTGGACTACGTTGTTTTTCTCACATCACAGAAATACTATAGATGTGGAAATAATGATATTGTTATTTTATTCTTGGATTATCTTGTCTGGCATTTCTTATGTAAGATCTTTCAAACAATCTAGTCCAGTAAATGATGGATTATTTAGTTTCCGTGGTCAGTTTCATTGGTGACCTGAGTGTAGACACCATCTTGTAATGTCACTTTTAGCTTTTATTTTCTATCAGCAGTGTGGAGGTGTGAGAGTGGCTGCTCCACAAATGTAATAGAGACAAAAATAATGCTGCACAGGAGAACACCGGAACAAAGGGACACAAGAGGTGAATGTACAATATGCACACCAAGGACACCCACAGTCAGTCGGTGTGTAACAATGTACTGGAATACGCTCTTTTACAAACCGCACACCAAGTGAAAGAAAATGTAACAAATGCATTGATTTCTGTGAACATTATTGGTGCTGGCTGTTTAGTCATTCATTCATAACTGCAGGTAAAACAAGTGGCTACATTTGTATGTCATTACTTTTACTGTCAGTATTTCTCATTGTCTTTTATTCTTTTAACATTTTTCTTCTTTGCCATTAATCGACCTCCACCACTGACAGGTCGCTAACAAACAATCTAGCAAGCGTTCCTCTCCCAAAAGTCCCCAGTCTTCCACTGACGCTGCCACAAATGCCCAGTTTTTCAGCACCTGCCTGGATGGGACCGCTGTGTGAGAACACGTATGTAAGACGGGGGGGGGGTTCAAACACCTCAGAGCCGCTGCTTTGGTCGGGACAAGAGGTCTTTTGCATAGTTGGTCTGAGTATTTGTAGCAAAGGGCAGTCCCAAGACTATTTTATTCAAATCCACCACGGACGCCCGTCAACAAGAAAAAGACCAGACCTGATCAGACTCCAGAACTATAGACCTGGATTCTCTTATCCGCCCTAGTTTTAAACCAGAGTATAGCTGGCATGTGTTTTTGTTATACATAAACAGAGACTTCTATATGAAGTACCTCTTCATTTTATGGTGGATGTACCAAGCCTGAAGCAAGTCTTCCTTTTACCTGTAATTGAGCTGCAACCTTGTTCAGCTTCATTAATATTCCAGTGTTAGCACACTTATATTCACATGTGAACAGGGCAGGATGCAATCTGGCTTGCAGGTGTGCACTGTGTAGGATGTTGATATGTATACCTGCACACATGTCATGTTGTGCTGCTGCAGTGAAGGCACACTTTCATCTTTGAACAATCTTTCCAGGTCATCTTTCATCAGAAAGGATCAGTTTCTGGATCAGTTCAGGTCTGGGCTTTTGTATTTTGGGGGGTCCATTCATATTATGAATAAAGACCTCTATCCTGCAGTGTTTGCTGTATGTCCTCGTCAGTGTCGTTAGACCTGTTCTTGTCCATGTAGTGGCATGTTTGTCATTTGAAGGAATGAAATCAAAACAGCATGAAGAAGATTCAGCATACTATCTACCTTTATTATAAACTGTTTTATTGCTTTATTATAAGCTGTTTTGAGTTGTTGTCGCCGCTGTCCTATGCAACTGTCTCTTGAAACAGATATGCAAAGTATTTGTTAGTTTTTCAGGAAATTGTGCTGTTCAGTTCCAGCATGCCGTCATCTTGTTTGAGTGAGCCACGTTCACCGTGTGGTGCTGCCTGTACGTGATCGCGCCACAGAAGCTTGTTGGTCAAGATTCTGTGATGCCTTTTGTGTTGTGCGGTGTGCGTGTCGTACTGTCAGAGTGATAATAATTAATTACCCCAACTTTGTGTTGCAGCTTGCAAGGAATTAATCTGCCCAACATCTTGTAAGTTGAGAGATGTTTTGTGTTTTTCACATGACAAGGCTTTATCAAATTAACCCTTCCTCCTCCTCCTCACCTCCACAATGTTCCATTATCAAACGTGACAAAATGTTAAACTAAAGAACATCAAGGTTGTATTTGCTTGCCATGAACAAAAGCAAGAAAATGTTCACGTGGAGTGCTCTTGTAAAGGTTACTTAAAGCTAGTGTGCATTGTGGTTGATAATAACAACATTTGAATTTACACTTGAGCTCTTTAAGAACTAATCAAAGACAAATTTTTTTTTCCCTCAAATCAAAAGGATTAATCTTCACAGCAGCCTTTGTGTCGGTGTATGCTACACCTCCATGGTGTAGAAGAAGTTAAATAACAAGTACTCTTAAGAAGCTTTTTCACTGTCATGAAAGTGTTGTTGCACGTAGAACATGAGGACCGACTTACCACCCACTATATCATGTTTCACATTACCACATTGTCAAGGTGTTTAAATAGACCGTCACAGGATTGTACATAATTCCGTTTGAATTAACCAAGTATTGAGCAGCCCGGGGCCAAGAGGAAAGGGATTGGGCTTGTAACGAGAGGGTCACTGGTTCAAATTGAAGGGTAGATCAAGGGCTGGGTGCCCATGAGCAAGGCCGGGCAAGACCCACTTGCTCCCTGAGTGCGAATTAGTGCTGCCTCGTGTGTGTGTGTTCACTACTTGTGTGTTAAAAGGATGGGATAAATTCACGGTTACTAATAATTCTATTATTCAGATGACTTTCTGAAAATCAATAAATGTAAATAATAATGAAAATGTACATTTTTTTCTGGTAACACATGCCACTAACAACCTAGTAAACAAAACATTCTGTGAGGTTTTAGCATGATTTCTTGCTACAGTTCCAAAAATGCTTCCTGTTTCACCTACATGATCATTTGTTTACTGTGATGTAAAACTGAATGGAAGGTTGGTCAAACAAAATAGAACATTTTTAGACACACTGAGCTGTGACTAATTATATTAAGTCTTAAGTATTTCTCAATGAAAATTAGCAACATCAAAGGTTTGATTTTTAATAAACATCACTAATTTCATGTGTTGGGTGTTTCATTGTTGAGTGAGTGACTGTGCTGCAGAACTGTCAGTGTTTGTGGCCAGGTTGGGGGAGTTGGGGGTCTCACGAGGCTTACTGAGGGTGTGTTTCTTAAAAAGGCTCCTCATTCTGACTCCCCCATCCTTTCCCACAACACAAACCACACTGTTCCTCTGCCTCACTTCACTTGGCCCTCCTCAATCCAAGAAAAAAAGAGGGAGATAGAAAAAAGCTGGCACTTCATTAGCAAGCACAGACGGGCGAGTGGGATCGTCCCATTCCCCCGGGGAGCAGGGCGGAGCGCGCTCAGAGAAGAGCACCACTAATTAGACATGAGGGGGATTGCCACAGAGCGTTTAATTGCACTGTGGACTCAGCCCAAAGCATTTATTCCTGAGCGCCACTTGTTAAGGTAACAGTCTTTTAAAGGCGAAGTGAGAAAAGTGTGAGTGAGTGAGTGAGTGAGTGGTGCTTGTTTTAAACCCTCCCCCCCCGCCTCCGCCAACATCCTCCCATGGCTGTCATTCTAGCCGGGCGCTGTACACTTGGATGTCGGTGGTGAAAGCGCTACCATGTGTTGCTGTGTAACCTGTGCGCAGGGGAGAAGGCGGGGACACGTCCATCTGTCTCTGTTTCAGCCTTTAGCCGTGTTCACTCACTAAAACACCTCAGCTCAACTGTCAAAACCTGTTGAAGAACCAGGACTAAAGACTGATATTTTTCCCTCAACAGTGGTTGCCCAAAACCCCAATGAGAAGAGGGATGATACTAGGGAATGTGCATGTTTGTGAATGTTACATAAAAACGTGAAAAAATTCCACCTGTTTGCCCATCACTTTTCACATTTACATTATTATTCTCTGGGTTAAGTTTGCTGCAAATAAAATAAATATTACTTGGATCCAAAGCTTCTGTCAGTAAAATACTTAAAATAACCATATTCTGACAGCTATTAAAGATGTGTAGTGTTTGGTCAGTGACATGGTTCTCTAATTCATGAATACCCAGAATTCGTGCAACTGCCAAAAATGAAGAAGACTCAACTAGCTAACGTCCTTTCAGCCAGTTAAGTTAAATCAGAAGTTAACCAGTTTACTAAATTCCAATGCCATTTGTATATCAATTTAGGAACACTTTATTCAGTTAGCCAACATCTGCCAAGTATTTCTTTTCAAGGACATCAGCTAACCCTAACCCATTGTTCTTTGCAACAGTGTTGGACCTAAAAACACTAAAACACTTCAAATGATTAGTGTGGTCACAAAAACCTTGGGAAGTTGACATCCTTTTAAACTTCCTTCACACACAATACAAGAGTTTTGTGGAACTACTTTATTGTATTTTTACATTTTGTGTGTTAATATTGAGTTTCTTATTTTCCGCTGGCTAATTCTCACCATTCTCTCTTCAGTAATGGCTCAGCGACCTCAGAAGATTTGTTCTGGAAGCTGGACGCTCTGCAGATGTTCGTGCTTGACCTCCACTGGCCGGAGCCCGAGTTTGCCAAACATCTGGAGCAGAGACTAAAACTGATGGCCAGTGATATGATGGAGGCCTGTGTCAAGAGGTCAGACTCTCTCTTGTACCTAATCGTAGTGTGTCCATCGTAACAAAGTCATCTCACTTTGGTGTGTTTTATCCCTCAAGAACAAAATCTGCGTTTGATGCCAAGATGCAGAAAGCGAGTAAATCGACAGACTTCCGGGTGCCACTTTCAGTCTGCACCATGTTCAACGTGCTGATGGACGCTAAGAAGCAGTGCTCCAAACTCTGCGTGCTGGACACGGGTCAGGAGGTGAGCTCACGTTACATGACTGGTCACTCTGGGTGACTGCACATCACATGGGTTCACTTGTTAGGTTTTATGCCACTACCATTCACCTTGTCTTGTACTTAATTTAGTCACCAGATGCAGACAATGAAACCTACCTAACAATACGTAATTGCAAAAGACACTTGATCTCGATGTCTGCCAATGGGTACAGGAGGAAAAACTGATTTTAGCCTCTTTTCAAAAGGCCCATTTTATAAACTCTACACCCACTCTAACCTAAGTCTCTGATGTCTTAAGAATATTTCCGATGCGTTGGCTCACTGTTAGACAGCCTTTTCTAACAGGGAACCAAAGTTTGTGTCTCTTTGTAGAATGCTCACACCCCGCACGGATGTTCATAGAGTAAATCAGCTATTTTACATCACAGCCCACGGGATTTGTCCATCCACTGCTGCCTCCACTAATGAGTTTAAATGTGTTATATTGTAACTTTGCGTTTGAAATCCTTTGTTTGGATTAACCTACACAAAGTAATCTTACTAAAATAGGCAGCAGGCAGCTTCCGTGTCCCCGCAAACTAAAAATGCAGATTTTCTCTACAGGAATGGAAAGCTACCACTGTAATGATAAACACTTAACTCGTTCTCTCTTATTCATCCAATAGCAGATCACCAAGGTACAGTCTAAAAGTGCCGTGGTCTATCTCATACCGGGGTCAGACTACATGTCACCCTCTCAATGGTCAGATTCCACGGACAGAACAAAAATGAGCGTCAAACACGACAGTTTTGTTGTTTCGTCCCATGTGGTGTGTGGAAGACAACCGATTCTCTTATTAGAAACACCAGCTTGTCAGGCTTATGTCGTCTGACTGTCTGGTCAAACAAGAAGCTGGTACAGCATTTACATGTCCTCACAAAACAGCTTAGAGTCATAGTGTCTACTCATGGGCCCGGTTGGCCAGCAACTGTGGGTGGCACTGGCATGCTCACTTGAAAAATGCTCATTAGCTGGGAATGCTGCCTGCCAGAGTTAGCCCTCCACAGTATTCTGTGATGTGAGACCAAAATAGACACTATTTGCTACTTAACTGGTTGCTAGTTTGCAAATTCGGAAGTTAGCAAGTTATCAAACTGGATTAAACAACTAGACAATAAGCTGACAATTAATTAGCTGTGTCTCAGTTCAGGGGGGCTGCCACTTTTGCAGGGTGACCTGGAAGACCATGTGCATCGAAGTGGCATGACTCGCAACTCACCGCGGATAAAAAGGCTCCTTCTATTCTCTTGGATTATTCCCAGCTAAACCTATCCCAGGAATCTCTGTGCGCCGGAGACAAATGGTTTTAAAGCAGCAGTGACGATGTACGCCTGGAGAGCATCCTTTTTATATTCATAGATTTAGGGACCGTAAAACTTTTTTGTTAAAGTATTTAAGTGTTACATTACACATTTTTTGTGACCCGTACTGCTCCCAGCTGTAGCTCTGTTGCTAGGCAACAGCTGTAAGGGTGGGACCAGTGACCTAATAGGGAAAACCTATAAGCTATTATTATTATCGTTATTATTATTATTCTGTTTATTATTATTGTTATTATCATTAGTATTATTATTATTATTATTATTATTATTATTATTATCAATAATAATAATAATAATAAATCCCTTTAAACGAACCCATTTTTCTTTAAATGCTGGTGTGACCAGGCCCTGATCTCTTTATGTAGAAGACCAGAACTCACTTACGATTGATGTATGTTTTTTTAATATTCATATCTCACCAGACTTCCTGCCTGAGTGAAAGTCTGCCTGCTTCTAATACCCTCAGGAGTCTTTTACTTCCAGGCTTCACACTGCACAGGTCGAGTCAGACTGTCAGATCAGCCACTAAAAACGTGCCTGCTTCCCTCCAAACAGTCAGCAAACAGGGAGTTCAGGTGGATTTGTGTTCACTTGAAACAGCCAGACGCTCAACTCGAGCTGTTAAATGGATGACCATGATGCCTGTGTGAGGCAGCAGCCTTGGCTTCGCTGAGAGCAAAACCCTTGGCCGCCAGCAGTCTTGACAGAGAGTTAAGCTCGCTGTTCTCTTAACCTTCAGCTTCCTCTCCTCTCCAGTTTCCACAAGCTGCTGCCACCGGCGCTCGTATACACCATCTGTCCGTTTATTCCTTTCCGACACGCATCGAATAAGTGCCTGCAGAAAGACCCACGCTATTATACCCGACCAAGTGTATGCACATAAACAGCATCTGCATACAGACATTTTACAGTTTTTATTTCATGTTTTTTGGTTTTTTTCTTATCACGTGAGGCAAAAGGCAAACAGGCAAGAATGAAAAGCGAGAGAAAAACATCAAATGAAGGAGGTCACAGGTTGCCGTGCACCAAACTCATACAAAAAAGGATTAGATTAATCATTAATCTAAATTATACATGTTCAGGTCCCACGCCTTCTCCTTACACTAATAATTTATATGGCTTATTTTATATATATTTAGGGTTCGAGCAACAAGGTTGCAAGAACCCTATTGAAACTGGAAGGATTATTATTATTATTATTATTATTATTATTATTCTTATTATTCCCCCAAATGAATCGCCTTTTTGAGGCCTTTCCCATACCCCAAAACTCACCAATTTTTGTGACCGCATCAATCCTGGTGTAAATTTACGTCTGAAAAAGGTTCGGGGAATGTGCGTCGAAAATTGAATGTGGGAGGGGCCAATAAGTGCGGCGCCACCTGTCCAAATTCACCATGACCAACACAAATATCGCACATGCACGAAATTCGGTACACATGTGTAGTGGGTCAGGATGAAGAAAAAATTACATTATGACCATGATCCAAACCCAAGAGGAATTCCGCCATCTTGGGTTGATTGGCGATTTTTTGGCGATTTTGGCGAATTCGCAGCAATGGTATTTGAACTAACTCCTCCTAGAGTTTTCGTGCGATCACCTTCAAACTTGGTGAGGTCCCTGTGGACCAGTTGAGGAGCTCACGGTATCAAAAGTTTTTTCAAATGTCACATGGCGCGCGAGATAGGGGGCGGCAAAGTTCGTGATGATTCTGATGTTTCGCATCAGAAAAACAAAACTCTTATAGCTTTGCGATGGAAGGTCCGATCCAAACCAAACTTGCTATGATTGATGATGGGCCATGGCTGAAGACGTCTATGAAAAAACGGTGAAGTTTGAAAACAGCGCCTCCTTGTGGTGAAAGAAAATACACCAAAAAAAAGTTTTTTTTACGATTTCGGGAATAACTTTTACACAGATAATCGTACTGCACTCAAAATTGGTGACAACAGTCAAAACACATGGTAGATGATGTGTGATCAATATGACGACGAATCGTTTAACGGTGTTGCCATGGCAACGACGCAAAGTCGGATTTTTGGGACAAAAAATCAAACTGCTACAACTTCGCGAATCCTGGTCCGATCTGAACCAAACTTGCTAGGATTGATGACAGTCCGGCCCTAAAGACGTCTATATGAAAATATTCAATTTCGAAAACAGCGCCCCCTGGTGACAGCAGACAGTATGACAGCTTGTATTTCAATTATCTCCTCCTAGAGCTTTTGTGCGATCACCTTCAAACTTGGTGAGATCAATGTGGACGAGTTGAGCATCAAAAGTTATCAAAAGCTTTTTAAAATATTGTATGGCGTACCAGATAGGGGGCGCCAAAGTTGGAGATAATAATAATTTTTCACAACAGACAATGAAACTCTTATAACTTTGCGATGGAAGGTCTGATCCCAACCAAACTTGCTATAGTTGATGATGGTTAGTTCCTGAAGACGACTGTGTTGCTGAAACGGTACATTTTGAAAACAGCGCCTCCTGGTGGTGGTAGAAAATTCTAAAAAAACAAACTGTTACAACTTTGCCAATCCTGGTCCGATCTGAACCAAACTTGCAAGGATTGATGACAGTCCGGCCCTGAACACGTCTATATGAAAATATTAATTTTCAAATACAGCGCCCCCTGGTGACAGCAGACAGAATTACATTTATAGTTTTTGATGCTGCTCCAACAGGGATTGTTGTATCCACTTGAAACTTAGTATGTGGGACCCCAGACCCTTCCTCAACATGTCCGTAAAAGGTCACCTCCCTACAGGAAGTGGAACGCCCGAAACAGGAAGTAAAGTCTTACATTGTCCGATTGACACGAAACTAGATATGTGAGTTACGGGACCTTCCCTGAACATGTTTACAGAGACGAACAGGAAGTCGGCCATTTTAAACAGGAAGTGCCCTCTAACTTTGCCGTACGTTGTCTGATTTGCACGAAACCTTATATGTAAGTTACGGGACCTTCCCTGAACATGTTTACGGAGACGCCGTTGACCGAACAGGAAGTCGGCCATTTTAAACAGGAAGTGCCCTCTAACTTTGCAGTACATTGTCCGATCTGCACAAAACCTTATATGTGACACCAGGGACCTGTCCTGAGCATGTCTGTAAAAGGTCACCTCCCTACAGGAAGTGGAACGCCCGAAACAGGAAGTAAAGTCTTACATTGTCCGATTGACACAAAACTAGATATGTGAGTTACGGGACCTTCCCTGAACATGTTTCCAGAGACGAACAGGAAGTTGGCCATTTTAAACAGGAAGTGCCCGCTAACTTTGCCGTACGTTGTCCAATTTGCATGAAACCTTATATGTCACACCAGGGACCTGTCCTGAGCATGTCTGCAAAAGATGACCTCCCAACAGGAAGTGGAATGCCCGAAACAGGAAGTAAAGTCTAAGATTGTCCGATCTGCACAAAACTTGATATGTAAGACAAGGGAACTTCCCTGAACACGTTTACGGACGCGCATTTGACCGAACAGGAAGTCGGCCATTTTAAACAGGAAGTGCCCTATAACTTTGCCATACGTTGCCGATCCCCCCCGAAATTTGGATCCCTCCGAAATTTGGATCGAAATGTGCGGGGACGCCGCTGAAAATAATTAGTACTGAAAATAACTAGTACTGAAAATAACTAGT
>NW_025320943.1:0-17001 GCF_019176455.1 Solea senegalensis | reverse complement strand
CCCTCCCTCAGTTTTCTACTGTGTTGTAAAAAATCAGTTTTTCCCTTTCCAATTTTGCCCTCCGTCGTTTGAGGTTTGAAAACTACAATGCCAGTTCCGCACTTTTTAGACTCACCCATAGGGGGACGAGACTTCATTCCCAGAATGTAAACACAGTGTCCGCCATCTTTGCTAGCAGTTACGCTAACCGGCTCTTGCTGTGTAGAGTAACGACAATGACCGAATGTAGTTTTCAAACTGACGAGGAGTTCTTAACCTTACTTGAGAAAAGGCGGAAATCAACTGACACAGATGAAGTGAAAGAACTGTCTCAGCAGATCAACCTTGCGAGTGAACAAAGGAACACTGAGGAGGAGTTTCAGCTAGCCAAAAAATACTGCGCACTCTCAAAATCTAGACAACAGACCATACAGCAGGAGAAACTGGAAGAGCACTTTGCACAACATCTGGGAAAGAGAGAATTTACCATGCAACCAGAGCTGATTGAACCTGAACGCTTCCCTCACATCATCCCCCGGTGGACCAAGATACTATGAATGAAAGTCCACCAGAGGAAACCGAGATAGAGGAATGTATGTCTAAATTCAAGAATGGCAGATGCAAGGGAACTGATAAAAAATTCAGCGAACAACTCAAGTACTCCTACTCAAAACAGCTCCTTCTTTTTCTGGCAATGTTGATGGGAATGATATGGGAATCTCTTAAGATCCCTGCTGGCTGGCTACTCTCCTCGATCACGTGCCTCCACAAGAAAGGCCTTAGATCCTTAGCCGCAAACCACCGTGGTCTGTCCATCATAGCAACACTGTCGAAGCTTCTCTCCATGATTATTATAGAAAGAGTAAGATCAGTATATGAACGCATTATACTACCCACCCAGTTTGGATTCAGAAAGAACCGATCCACATGTGATGCAATCAGTGTTGTTCGACACATACTGGAGAAAGAACGGAAGCCACTCTTTGTCTGCTTCATCGACCTTAAGGCGGCCTATGACTGGGTCCCACGTGACGCACTCTTCCGTGCTCTAGAGATTCGCCTCAAATGTCCAAAACTGATACCCATATTAAAGACGCTGTACACTGGTACTATGGCCTGTATAAAAGGTGCTTAACTATCTATTTCAACACTTATGTAGGATGCCGCCAAGGTGCACTTGAGAGCCCAACCATATTCAATTTGTACATGGATTTTGTCATGAGATGAGCAAATCATGAGATCAGGAGCCAATTTCCAGAGGCAGGAGCACGTGTCGAATTTGTCATACCAAATGAAGTGTCCCCCAGAAGACTCCATACTGGAACTTCACATGGGGTGTTCAGAATCCTGGAGCTCATGTACGCAGATGATGTGGGCGTGTTTTCCCAGAGCTATGTATGAAAATCCTGATTGCGTGTGTACGGTCCCGACTACTGTATAGTGTACAGGCATGGGAACTTTCTAGCAACAAGCTCCAGAAGTTGAATACTGTGTGGAATGGTTTCCTACGTAAGATGATAGCTGGCGGCTATGCACGCAAGAATGTTCCTCCCCAAAACCTAAGAAAAACGGGGACCGACCCAGCAACCCTTGTCGATGGCGAAATAGATTGGGCGTTTAAGATCTCGAACAGTAAGCTGTATGCACTGACCCAATCCCAACCAATTAAAAACTTCTGCCATGTACAGTCCTTGAGATACGTAGCCCATATATGCCGAATGCCGAATGATGCAATTCAGAAGAAAGTATTGTTTGACAAACGGAGGTCGTGGAGAAAAATAGAAGAAACACTTGGGGTCAGCAAACAACAGGCCCTTAAGACAATGATGATCAAGAAAAACTTAGAGCGGATGTTGGAGATCAGGTTTCCGCCGCTCTCCAAGCAGCCGCGCCCTAGGGCCGATCGCGTGCCAGATGGGAAACACTAATGATGATGATGATATGGCTGCAAGGGAAAATACCTACATTTCTTTAAAAACAAGAATGCTTTCTGGCCCATTCCTTCATATTGAACCTCGTCAGGTTCACAACAACATTTATAACAACTATTACAATTGAATTTTTTCTCCTTCAATTTTAGTGTATTTTTATTTTAACGTTGTTTTTTTTTCATTTCATTTATTTTACCAGTCTTTCCATGTCTTTTTCTTATGAGTCCCTGACTCTTTCCTATGAGTCCCTGACCCTGACGTCTTTTTGTTTTCTCAGCCCTGAGGGATTAGTTTAAACCTTGTCCTTCCAAAGACAGTTTACTTTTACGTCCCTGCCCTAAATCTAAGAGAGTCCTGCTCTCCCAAGTCCAAATGGTTGTTTCTTACCCTTTTGATGATTTGAGTCCCTGACTCCGTCTCCCCTCCATGGTTAGCCCCGTCACTGTCCCGCTCTTCAGGGGACCTGGCCTCCCTGACCAAACGGAGCTTTAAGAGCCCTGTGGTGGAGGTCTTTTTAAGAGGATTTTGTTCCCCTCCGCCTTGCAAGGTCTTCAGGTCCGATGATGTGAAGAGAGAGACAGATATTGGGGCCCCACGTTGGGCACCAAACGTTTTGTTAAAATAATTCTGCAATCATTTAGAACTGGAGGAAGGAGATGGGAGTCAGCTCAAAATCCAAACAAGGGTTTAATCTTGTACAAGAGGAGCATTCACAAAGCAACACACAGGCCTGTTACAAAGTGAAGACTCACTGTCTTGGAAGAAACACATGGTATTTATCTGTCTCTGATGGTATGTTATCACCCTGCCATTCTGTACTTAAAGGAATCACTCACATTGTAGCAAGTGATAACATTGAGTATATATTACATGTGTCCTAAAACAGTACAAAGGGTTACAGGTCACAAGTCACATCAAACAGTTCCATTGAACATTTCTCTTCATGAAGTACATGAAATACATCATTTCCATCACACTCTGTCCAGATCCAGACTTGAGTACTAGGAAATAACTTCCTTTGACACTAAATGACACTCTGCTTCAGATTCAGACTCCTTTTTTCACCATATCAAAGATCTTATCCTCTGTACAGATGAGGAGTTTGCAAAGTTCTGTGAAGCTGATATTAATATTTTTGAGCTTGTCTTTAAATAAATCTCCTGGCTGTGATGGCCTTACACCTCATTTTTTGGGACTTACTCAAAAACTTCTACATTTTGGATAATCTTAGACCCATCACGTTATTAAACACTGATTATAAGATTGTAACGCTTGTGCCTCCCAATCTGGATTTATGAAAGATGGATCCATTCACAACAACATCCGTTTGGTGATCCATCTCCTAGATTATAATCCTTTAGTAGAAGACGACGGCTTCATTTTGTTTCTTGACTTTTATAAAGCTTTTTATACTCAATTGAGCATCACTTTATCTTTCAGTGCTTCAAACTTTTAGGCTTTGGGAATAAATTTGGAGCCACTACCGAGTCTCTTTATGATAATGCAAACAGCTCTATTTGGTTACCAGGAGGTACATCACCGAGATCTGCTATCAAACGTGGGGTCAAACAAAGCTGCCCTGTCTCTCCGCTTCTCTTTATCATTGCCACAGAAATGCTCTCTATTTTTATTAAAAATTCACACATTGCTCCTTTAAATGTTCTTGGGATACCTGTTGTTGTTGTTAGCCAGCGCGCAGACGATACGACCGTCTCTGTGAAACTGAGGTCCCCAAGATAATGCAACGCCTCGAGGCTGAAACTTGATTTGAACAAATTCATCAGAGTGATTTAACAGAAGCAGAAACAGAAAACATTCCTATCAAATCAGCTGTTCAATACTTAGGGATACATGTATCTATGTGTGGAGTGTAATAACTCAATCAGTCAAACTAAACTGAACTCCTGGTTATTGAGAGACATCAGTTTACTAGGTGGAGTCTTTCTTACTAAGATTGAAAGCATATGGAGATGTTTTTATCCAGCGTATTCTTTGGCCTTCCCTAACAGAGCCATTCAGAAGGTCAACCAAATTCATTTGGATTATATTTGGAAGAAAAAGATGCACTTTATTAAGAGAATACACAGATTTTATCAATGGAACACTGAACATGAACGGGTTCAAATCCTTCCTTCACAATAAGAGCTTCTGGTATCATATGGAGGCACTTTTTATTAAAGTGTGATTTGAATATTCAGAAACGTCCTGTTAAATGATCCCTGTTTCACCAGCAAGTCCTTTTATATTGGAAACTTTTGTACAATCATAATTTCACCCCTCGTAACAAATAGATACATTACAATTAAAAACAAGTCGCTGTATAACAAGAACTGCATGGATAAAGGTATTTGCTCTTTAATTCATTTAGTGTGTGATGACACATGAACATTTTCACCTTAAATATGATCTAGTTGTTAATCGTAATTCCTTTGCATCCATAATGAAAGCCATCCCTAATCCTACTTTGAATTGAATTCAAGGGATTATTTCAAACTCGACTCACATCACTCCTAATGTTCCACATCTCCTAGTTGGAAGCTGTAACTTTGAGAGCATTCAAATTCCTAATAAAACGTCACACACCCTTTATTGTCTTTTCAAAAGTGCATCAAACAAATCTTCTCCAAAGATATTATATATTCTTTGTGATCTCAATATTTCCAATTTCCCATAAATCCAAAAGCAAAAGAAGTCCATTTGAAAATGTTAAATGTTGTGTAACCTGTGTCCAGTGAAATGTTACGGCAGAGATTTGCTTTGGAAACAAATAAATGTGTATTTTGTGATGATATTGAAAGCTTTCATTGTGTGTCCTCTGAAGCACACGTGACTGGCTGCACACAGAGATCCGACTCCAGCCCTTCTCTAAAGAGGACATGATTTATGCTCTTGTTATGGTCAATAATGGTAAACGATATATTAATACTTGGAACACATGGAAATATATGAACGTGAAACTTCGATTTATTGTGTTTCATAACCAGTTTCTTTAACATGATGAAAGGTAAAAATGCAATGAAACTTTTCACTTGATTTGAAAAATAGGATCTAAAAACAAAAGCCGTAGCTAACTTTTTCTTTAGTTTTTGATCTTGTTTGATTTGTCTGTATTTGATCATGCAAATGTTTCTCTTCTGCGTTCTTCCTGTGCACCTGCTCCTTTGAAAGGTTTAAACAAAGATGTGAGCCTTGTTGTTTCTACATTATTTTGTTCAATAAATCATTCAAAAAACAATCCAAAAGAACTCCATAGGAATGAACGGAGGCAAAGGGGCGGAGCTCTATCCAGTTGTTCTAATACATCCATGGTATCAACATGTTTGCCTGTTTGTTTTGTCGTGTTACTCGCACTTCACATGTCTGCCACACGGTGGCGGTGGTGCGCGGGTTTTCTGCTGTTTTGACCCACTGACAGTGATAGTTGTTGAGCAGACGCTGGAGCCAAGTGAATCAAAATAGGACGCAGAGTTGATTGAAATGGAACGTTTCTGAAGCATCTTTGCTCACTTATTTCAAACCAACGATGTTCAAACACCAATAATTGCACTTTTCTTCTCACCTATAGTTGCTACCAATGATTACAAGTGTTCTAAACACCTTTTGTTCATTAAAGCCTTTAATCCCAGTTACATTGAAGGGATTTATTGATTGAATGTTCCTCTTATTTCAATGATATTTCATTCATTATGTTGGATGTTTTTTGTCTGATACTATTTTACACCTTAGAGTAGTATGTGTTCAATTCACTGTAATCATTCTATTAAATATATGATATTCATATAACGATCAGAAAATATTCAAATCAATTCAGGCCAGAAAACCCGCAGACTTATGATCATACTGTTAGGAACAATAAGTGTAAATAATAAATTCAAGTCCACAAACATAGATGTAGAACTCTCGCGCTGCCTCTTTATTTCCTGCTCGACTCATTTCCTGTAAGAGAAAGTGAAAGTAACTATTCTGTGACTTTGCTTCAGTCGCCATTTGAACTGCGCAGCACGAGGACAGACTGGTGAGTGATGACGTGATTATGATGATAATATATGATGATATATGATGATATATGATGATTTAGTGCGTGTGAGTCAAGTACCTTAAAGTGAGACTTGAGTAAAAGTCTTAAAGTTTGACATTTACTCTACTTGAGTATCAAAAATCATTTCTGATATCAAATGTAGTCAAAGTTGCTAGAAATAACAAAGTCAGGTACAAATACGTGGAATGTGTATTCAAGTCCAGTCATGAAGTATATGTACTGCTTAATCCTGACAGATTAGAATGGAAACTTCCAGCCTGTCATAACTCCAGTCAGTCGTCTTTTGTTTTTCCTAAATGTGACGTCATGTTTTCTTCTTTATGTCAATTCTACTCAAGCGTCCAAACCGAAACATAAAGTCCCGTCAAACGCGAACACAATGTTAAATGAGATTAAATGAACGATTGTAAATGATCATTTGGATTAAAAGTGAAATAATAATGTCATATATTCATATTATCATCAAGATAATGACTTGATTTAGTAGCTTTAAGTACTATAAGTATTACAAGTACTATAAGTGCTTAATGCACTAAAAACTTTTGAGAGGGGTCTGGCTGCAGACCTGCACTGTCAGGACCTTTCGTTGCAGACCTGCACTGTCAGGTCTCCTGTACTGTCAGGATCGGAAGCTTTTCAAAATAAAAGCGAGCATACCGGAAGCACGTATTTTTCGTTCCCGATGTTTATTTCTTGGGTCTTTATTTTATGTTTACAATGTAAATATGTTTATGTGTATCCATGTGTTTAATTAAAGAGATTTAAAAAAACGGTATATCTTTCCAGTTCAACTGGATAAGGTGAAAAAACGCAGGATAATAAAAAACAAACAAAATATTTTATTAAAAAAATAAAATACAAAACGTTATGACCCACTAGGGTTATTCTACAGATAATCAGTGCAAACTAGATGTACAGCTATTGTTATGATCCCCTTAAAACATTATTAGCCTGCTCAAAACATGCATTATTTTACTCCAGTATTTTAATTTAATTCGTAAAAAGGACAGCTGTTAGTTTAGTGTGCACTACAAATGAATTTTGAAACAATAAATCTCTGTAAATACACCTTAATGTGTGATGGCATAATGCATCTACACTCCAACCTATTGCTGACTGTTCTTTTATACCATTATTTAGCATTGGAAATGTAGCCCCCTGCACTGTTGGACCCATTTACATATTGATTTACTCATTGTTTTATGTAGGCATATCTTATGTGTGTTTGCAATTGTAACACCTCATAATTAGGGCTGTAACGATACACCAAACCCACGATTCGATTCGTATCACAATTTATTTTATTTTTTTTGTGGGGGTTGAAAAAACCTTTATAAACTGAACACCAAAGAACAAGATTAACTATGCAAATTATTAACAATATAAATAGCCATAAATAGCCAAAGCTATAACACTTGTGTTTTCTTTGTAACAAAATACTGTTGAAAAACAAACAGAACTAAACTCCACTGTGGAGATGATTGGAGCATGTTGAAAATTCTTCTTCAATCAAGTTCTCTTACATTTACAAAGTAAATGAAATGGCTAGTGTTTCACACTGAGGTAACTGAGGCTTACTGCCTGTGCTGCAAACCACACATCAAGTAAGTAAACATGAAACAAATAAACAACTTCTTTCTCTTAAGAAAACCAAACTTGATTTAAGGGAGTTGAACATTCTTCTTCTTCTTCTTGTTCTTCAGAAGAGGAGGCTTGCTCTCTGTGCTGTGACAATGTCACCTGCAGTGACCAGCTTGTGTAAGGGCAGCTGTAGCATCACCTGTTTCTCCTTCAACACAGCTGCAGCTGTTGTGCTGCGGTGGAAAAACGTGACAACTGTCCTCACTCTGCCGAGGAGTCGGGACGTCTGGTGAACGCCCATCGCTCTCTGCGCAGCCAGATTAACGTATATGCGGTGAAAATCCGGCCGCTTCGACAGCATTGGCAATGTTTCTGCCGTTATCTGTTGTCACTTAAAGCACTTACAGCAAATTGTGTGGGTCTTGTCGACTACACGATTGCCGTCCTTTAGCTCCACCATGTAGCCCAAATGTTGCCATACTGCTGACTGACATGAAGAGGGAGGATCCGCTATTTCTGGGTTGGTTGCCATGTTTCCTCACGTTCTTCTTCAACTAGCTCAACTTTTGCAGGCAGGCGTCACATGATTCATTGGATCTGAACGGGAGGGATCACTCTGGGAGTTGGAAGGGGTGTGTCACGATTCTGCCTTCTCACACCGCGACACAGGATCGTGCATCTGAGTGTCGCGATTTCGGTTTCATATTGCATATTGTTACAGCCCTACTCATAATTCATTGAATAATTGCTTAATATTGTTTGTGCTATGTTCTTACCTTGTGGACCACATGGATTTGCCAGTGGAGGGTGTGAGGGTTGATGATTTTAAATGAACTTAGCTTTGTGTATTCAAAGTGAATGACTGAATACCTAGTTACATGACCCACATAACCAATAACCTCTGTTATGAATGTGATTCTAAACTTTTCATTTTTGAAAGTGACTAAAACTGTGAGGTGAGGTGTCAGGTGTTCTTCACTGCAACTTACATTCCCTTCATTTTCCTTTTCCCCTTTTACCAGCCAAACCACAACCTGTCAGAAGTTAGTAGCGTTGGCTCATACTTATGAGTACAAACACACAGACAAATACATTATGCTTACCTTTAAATAAAATGCCACCTTTCCTATGTGCCTCTAAGTGGCTCTGCAGCTTGGACAATTGTGTTGGTTTCACTTTTAGGAACAGGGGGCAGTGAAATCGCTTGCAGCATGACGTGCAGCGTTCAACTTTGGGCGTAGTGTCGGTACTTCAGATTGAAATATGCATCTGTAAGAGACAAATAATGTCGTAATAAGTAAAACAAAATGATATAAAAACTATATGATATAACTCAGTTTTCTTGGTCTTTGAGTAGGAAAATGGCACATTTAAGTGAGCACTATCGATACGATAACAACGCTAAAAACTACCCAAAAGTCCAAAACCCAATTCTTTCAAATTAATATAACTTTATATAGTCAATATATAGTGTGCAACATAACGTTCTAGTGAATAAAGACTGTTTCTGTTTCTTCGTATGACACAAAGTTGTTGTCACTTGACTTTTACTCACCTCGTCGTCTCCACACTTCTCATGGGGAACGAAAAATACGTGCTTCCGGTATGTTCGCTTTTATTTTGAAAGGCTTCGAATCAACTTCCAGTTCTGACCGTGCAGGAGACCTCACAGTGCAGGTCTGCAGCCAGACTGTCTTGGAACTTTGGGAGTAATCCAGGGTCAAAGTTGACTTGAACAAAACTGAGGTTATTCTTTTTTTGAAGTGGTATCAAATCCACATTTATGATTGAAATGTAATTGTACTTAGTACTTTTTGATGTCCTTGATGAACAAATATGCAGTTAATAAGTAATCCAGGATCTAATTGGACTTTTGCTCTCAAAACTGAGCTCATCAGCTGACTTGAATGCAGACAACAGCCCTTCAGTCACATACAGAGTAGCCTAGCACCATCTACTGGCACAAATATGTAAGTGACATGAACAGCAGGTTTCATAAAACACCTTCTCTGACAGAAAACTCCTGATGTGTTACAGTTTTCTCTCGTGTGATCACTGGACTGAACACAGATCCACATCAGACGTCCTCCAGGAAACATGAAGGAGATTTTCCACTCAAACTGAGAGGTAACTCTTTAAAGTGCTTTCAATATGATGCTTTGAGTGGAGCAGTGATAAGTCAGTGAGGAGATGTACATGTGTGCTTGCGTGTATGTGTCATGTATGATGCAGGTTGAAGAGTCTGATGGCATGGGGGAGGAATGATCTCCTCAGTCTTTCTGTGGAGCAGGACATTGACAGCAGTCTGTCACTGAAGCTGCTCCTCTGTCTGTGTATGGTGCTGTGTAGTGGATGGTGTGGATTGTCTATGATGGACAGGAGCCTGTTGAGTGTGCGTCGCTCAGCTATCGATGCCTCGGTTGGGGTGAAAGGAAAATGGGGGACAGAAAGGGGGGGAGAGAAAGGACAAGAGGGAGATGAGGTAGAGACACACATCTTCTAAATTTCTGCATCAGTAAATCTGTGATCAACCTGTGTGTGTGTGTGTGTCTCAGAATGACTGAAGTCCAGCAGAAGAGTGGTTGTGTGGAGGAAGACGAGGACAGAGCAGAGTCTCCAGGACCCAGCGGTCTGTCTGTGAAGAGAAAACCTTTAACCTTCAGTCATGAACCTGGAGCCTCAGAGACAAAGTAAGAGACTCATGCACTGACAACAAGAGAACATCATACACTCTTAACCAGAATTAGTTGACTTTACTCACAAATCGCGTGGCAACCCGTTGCCCTATACCACTTTAGTTTTTACACAAGCTGAAACTAAATATATCAAGTTGTATTAACATAAAACCTTATGTTTAGTACTTATATTTATTATAGTGTTTACTCACTGTAAATCATTAAATAAAACTATTATGACAGATTATTGCTACTCATCATTTATTACAATTACTGTATTTTCCTCTACTTTAATTAGCTTTTGATTTTTTTTAATATGGTATAAAACATAGTTTTAATTAAATTGGATGGAAAAAAGAAACACCTGTAAATGCTCCAATGTGTCTGTGTTGTTTATGTGTGTTATGCGTGTTGGTGTCGTACGTGTCTGTGTTGTTTACGTGTGTGTTATGTGTGTTGGTGTTGTACGTGTCTGTGTTGTTCACTTGCATTGTTGGTGTTGTTTACGGTGCGATTGTTGCAACGTTGGCGCGTGTTGGTGTTGTATGCGGTTTAAATGCCTGTGTTGTTTTACGTGTTAACGGTCTGTATTGTTTACGGTGTGTTGTTGTGTTTATGTGTTTTTTACGCGGTTGTGCGCGGTTGGTGTTGTAACGGTCTGTGTTGTTTACGCGTGTTATGTTGTGCGTAATGCGGTCGTGTTGTTTACATTTGTTGCGCGGTTGTGTTGTGTTTGTGTTGTTTACTTGTGTGTTGTGCTGTGGTTGTTGTTTACGCGTGTCTGCGTCGTGTTTACGCGGTGTTGTGTTCGTAATGCGTGTTTGTGTTGTTTAATGCGGTAGTTATAGCGGTTGGTGTTGTGTGTGTCTGTTGTTTACGCGGTGTGTTGCGCGTGTTGGTGTTGCACGGTTCGCTGTGTTTACGTGTGTTGTGCATGTTGGTGTTGTAACGTTCGTGTTGTTTACATTTGTTGCGCGGTTGGTGTTGTAACGCGGTTTGTGTTGTTTACTTGTGTGCTGTGTTTTGTTGTGCGGTTCGTTGTTTACGGTGTTTAAGCGCGTTGTTGCGCGGTCTGGTGTTGTTTACGCGTGTTGCGCGGTTGGTGTTGTGTTCTGTGTTGTTTACGGTGTAGCGGTTTGTGTGTCTGTTGTTTGTAATGCGCGGTTGTTTGGTGTTGTACGCGGTCTGTTGTTTCGTGTGTTCGGTTTTGCGCGGTTGGTGTTGTAATGTTGTCTGTGTTGTTTACGGTTGCGCGTGTTGGTGTTGTAACGTGTCTGTTGTTTACGCGTTTGTTGCGCGGTTGGTGTTGCGTGTCTGTTGTTGTTTACGGTGTGTTGTGCATGTTGGTGTTGTGCGGTCTGTTGTTTACGGTGTGTCGGCGTGTTGTAATGCGGTGGGTTGTTTGCGGTGGTAACGGTGTGTTGTGCGGTTGGGTTAAGTGCGGTTCGTGTTGTTTACGGTGGTTGTGCGTGTTGGTGTTGTATGCGGTGTGTTGTTTACGCGGTGTGTTGCGCGTGTTGGTGCACGTTGTTTGCGTGTGTGTTGTGCGTGTTGGTGTTGTAACGGTCTGGGTTGTTTACGCGTGTTGTGCTGGTGTTGTGTGTGTCTGTGGTTTACGGTGTGTTGTGCGGTTGGTTGTAATGGTTGGTGTTGTAACGGTCTGTGTTGTTTACGCAGGTGTTGCACGTGTTGGTGTTGTGCGGTGCTGTTTGCGCGCGTCTGTGTTGTTTACGTGTGTGTTGTGCGTGTTGGTGTTGTATGTGTCTGTGTTATTTACGTGTGTTGGTGTTGTCCCTGTCTGTCTGTTATTTGTGTGGATGTTGAATGTGTCACAAATGTACAAGAAAAAAACATGGATGTCCCCTGAGATTAAAGTGGCAAATCCATAAACAAACACAATTCACAGGAAATCCTCACTCAAATGTACAAGAAACTACAAATAAACAGGATCTGTTTCCTCTTCCTAAATGAAGGGAGACCAGAGCATGAACCAACAGACCATCATATCAGAACAATATCTAATTCCATCAACATAGACTGATGAAGAACTGAAACAATAATGTCTTCTGTCCAATTTTCCCATCCTTCAGCACGCTTCCTACAGCATTTAAGTGTGTGTCAGTGTTGTTTGTGTGTGTTGTACGTGTGTGTCCGTTCATCTGCTTGCTTTACAGAAAATATAAAGGTTTTCCCCACACGTCATCATGATGACATCCATTGTATTGATCTTTGTCTAAATGTTCAGAAATAGCAGGCTTGCCCATGATCCTGCTGAACTCCATGAACACCTGATAAATAAAGAGTTACACACTAAATGAGTTACACTACTAGAGACTATTTCTGGCCTGAACATCTTCCAGTTGTGTGTTCTGTGCTCCTTACTTCTGTGTGCATTAAATGTAGAATACACATGTGTGTGAAGGTTACACTGGACTCTGTGATTAACCTTTAAATGTGTACTGTGCAAGTGAGTGAGAAAGATCGCTTCTGTGCAGGGTGCAGAAAAATCACATGACTGACAGTGAAAGGTTACTTTAGCAGTTTCACTCAGTTGTGCATCCTTCTTAGCTAAGTGGACCTTTAGTGCATTAATGGAATTGAATGTGCACTCACATTCTTGGTGTAAGCAGGGAACTGGGACAGTTCTACCATAGAGTCCGTGTTTGAAACGATAATGTTTTAAAAGGTGACCCCTTTTATCACAGATAAACTCACAATACTTACACTTCCAAAGCTTCCTCACACCACAGGGATCTGTAAAAATAGAAAACGAGAACATGTTTAGCTCAACAACGTCACTGTTAAATACAATAAGGTATTAGAAGCGAAACGACGCCGATGTTACAGAGAAAACTGACATGTTAACGAGCGCGTGTGTGAGAGTGAGTGAGAGGGAAAAAGAGCAGCCAAGGACGGGTCAAGCGGATCAACGCGCTGCAAGCAGCTCGCGGTGTTCGCAACGTAACCTCCTCCATAGCGCCTGCTACACTTCTTTACCCAGACAGCGGTAGAATCGCTTTTCTACTGCGTAAAATCACGGTTATAGAAGCAATACAGTCGCGCACACTCGCCGGTATGTGAGCCGTCCTCAGACTGAGGACACGAAGCGAACATTAACATTCAGCTGACTCTTCTTTGAGTTAACATTAGCTAGTGTTAGCAATAAGTACTATTAACACGATGCACACGTTCAAAAAAACAAAAAGCTGCGCCAACAAATAATCCACAAGCTTTCGAGTATTAACAATTCCCACAAAGATAACTAGGCTAACAGTTACTCATCATACTAACCGTTCCACTTGGAGTCCAGTTGCTTCCAAGTTAGCGTACCGTGCTGCCGATGCCTGCTCGTCCCGCCAGGTGTAGAACCCCAAGGACGCAAGTTACATGACGCTGGTCTTGTCACCTGACCAGGCAGGTTTTTGAATTAGCCCCCTCCCCTTTCTTATAAAAGTAAACATACCAAGTTATCTCTGCTAAACCCAGTGCCGGCCCTGAGTAATTTGGTGCCCTAGGCAAGATTTTAGCTGGCGCCCCCTTGCATCGCAGCAGTCAATTTCACAATGAACTTTCATACAATCACAAAGAAACTGCACGTTTGTATTCAAGATTTTATTTCTTTGAGTAAAAAATATCAGTGCAAATAAAAACAGTGCAAGCTATCATTCTTTTTGGAGTACATCAGCCAGCTCCTTTTGATTTTTCCCCATTAACTAAGACTCTTTTAAAAAAGTCATGTTGTTGACACCTTCTCCCATCGTTGTTTTGGGGAAATGTGTAACTGTTTTTTGTTTGAAATGGTCCTCTGTGAACTAACTCTCTTCTTACTTTGTCTGTAAGAGATGGCCAGTCAGCAGGGTCTATAGGTGCAGCCTTTAGTCCTGATGCTGTGTCACTAGGCTGTGCAGAGGTAGACGGGACAGCAGCACCTGATGCTGTGTCACTGGGGGTGGTACTGAAATATTTTAAAAGTGCATCTGAAGAGAGAAGAGAAGTATATGTGACGACTGCATGTTACATTTGAATAAAAAAACAGATGCTTGGTGTGCTATACATGAGACTAATATAGACTAATAATGAAAATGTCAGTCTAACCAGAGTGCAAAAACCAGTAAAGTGCAGTGAAATGAATATATATGTATATATAGCCTATGAATGATATGGGAAAGCTAAGGTATGAAATAGTAACAGTAATACACTTTAACTGCACTTTAACACTGATGTAAACTTTAACAAACATAAACTGTGACACATAAAACCAAAGGCTTACAACCACCTTATTACAAAGGGGACGGACAACTAAAAGCATTTTAACTGACATACAAGCAGGAAAGACACCTGTAAAATAACACCTGAACAGGCCTAACGTTAAGTTTCCAAACGTCCCTGATGAATTTATGTTGCTGTGGGCTTATATAATATTTCGAAATAATAGTAATAATGGCAGAAGACAGAAGTAGTATTTATGTATATATATATATATATATATATATATATACACACATTTATTTTTTTTTTTATTTTATTTTTTTTTCCGTTTTCGGCGCCCCCTGCGGATGACGGCGCCCCTAGCATTTGCCTATACTGCCTATGCCCAGGGCCGGCTCTGGCTAAACCTGATTAGTGCAATTGATCAGTCAGTCAGTCAGTCATCATCTACCGCTTTATCCTCCACCAGAGGGTCGCGGGGGGGCTGTGCCAATCTCAGCTACATCGGGCGATAGGCGGGGTACACCCTGGACAGTTCGCCAGTCCATCGCAGGGCCACATACACAGATACACAGTGGATTCACGTTTATTATTATATTCACAAAAGACCAGTTTTCATGCCGGTCGTATCATTTTATTTAGTTTTTTATTTATTTATTTTTGTATTATGGGCCGGTCCTGAAAATATTGTCTTGACATTCAACGGGTCCGCGGCCCCGGGGGTTGAGGACCGCTGCTGTAGAGGATCAGTCTTTACACAAAGATCAGCGACCACAGGCTGTAAACCTGAAATCATTCCCTTCACTCCAGACTCTGGAGGTCACACTGACACTGAGGCTGCTTTGTGATCAAAGTGTCTAAACAAAGACCATCATCAGTGATCATGTGATGTTTGTGTTTGCAGAGGTCAGAACCAGAGACAGAGAGCAGAGTCTCCAGGACCCAGCGGTCTGTCTGTGAAGAGTGACTGGTCTATGGACCCACCTTATAACTTCAGTCATGAACCTGGAGCCTCAGAGACAAAGTAAGAGACTCAATAAATAATGCTCTCAAATCAATATGATATGCTCTTGAATTAAGATAAGAAATAACCTCCATCTGTTGGAGGGAAACGTCCAAACTTCAGAGCAGCTCTGAAAGCAGCTTCACATTAACAGCTCATTTCTTTTATTTGTGGTTCAAATTGAATTTGACTGGACTTTTGTGAAGGAAGAAGAACTAAATGTGTGTGTGAGCAACAGACTGAACTGAACTGATTCAGAATCTGATGAAACGGATCAATGAGTCAAACCATTGACGAGTCAGAGAGAGTGTGAGGATGAGCCTCAGGGTTAGACCTTTACAACAGTCCATCAGAACCACTGTGAGACAAAGCTGTAAGGATGTCTTCACAGAGACATGCCCACCTGTCCCTGACGTGTCAGTGATAAAGAAATGTCTCCACAGAGACATGTCCGCCTGTCCCCGTCATGTCAGTGATAAAGAAATGTCTTCACAGAGACCAGTTTGCTGTTTCTGTGGACGAGCAGACGTCCCGCTGTCCTCTGTGTCAGGACGTCCTGAAGGATCCAGTCTCCACCAGCTGCGGTCACCGGTTCTGCAGACTCTGCATCTCCTCATACTGGGACCAGTCTGGTCCACCAGGAGACTCCTGCTGTCCCCAGTGTGGGAAAAGACCCAGGACAGGACGTGGACCACAGAGCATCCGTGAGTAAGACTCATAAGGAGAGCAGCTCCCATCAGCACTAGTAGACTTTAGAAATGGAAAAACAGGAGAAAACTGTTTAAAAGTTAAAAATGTGACTCATGTTAACTCCATGATGGAGTTTAACTCTCTGCTGCCCCCTGCAGGTTGAAGAAATGAAGGTTTCCCCTCATTTTGCTGCTTTTCTCTCATGATTGTTCTCTTGTATGCAGATGATACTCTTTCCTTCACAATCATCACAGTTCTTCTAGAATGATTCAGTCTTTCAGAATAAAGTTATTCAAGTCATTACAGTGAAAATGTAGTTTTTCATTTGACAACAAACAACATAAAACAACAACGTCACAGAAAAACATGACACTGATGAAAATAATCCTCAGCTGCTCACATTCTTTGTCTCTTGTCTTTCAGCAGATGTTGGTCTGCAGAAAGTTCTAGATGAACATAAGATCAGTCTGAGGAGCAGATTTGAACATGTGACAGAAGGAACTGAAGGAACAGGAAGTAGAACCCTCCTGAACAGGATCTTTACTGAGCTCTACATCACAGAGGGACAGAGTGAAGAGGTCAATACTCAACATGAGGTGATGCAGCTGGAGACGACCTCCAAGAAGAAGACGGTCCAGGACACTCCCATCAAGTGCTGCGACATCTTTAAAGCCTTACCTGACCAGCAGGGGAGCATCAGAGTTGTCCTGACCAACGGCGTCGCTGGTGTTGGAAAAACCTTCTCGGTGCAGAAGTTCACTCTGGACTGGGCCGAGGGTTTGGAAAACCAGGATGTGAATCTGCTGATTGTGCTCTCGTTCAGGGAGCTGAACCTGATCAGAGATCAGCAGCACAGTCTTCTCACGCTGCTCCATGTTTTCCATCCAACATTAG
>NW_025320942.1:0-58843 GCF_019176455.1 Solea senegalensis | reverse complement strand
CGTCAGTGCCAGCAGTCTGTAGTCATTGGAGGTGCTGTGACACACCTTCTTCATGGAGTTTGTGCTCCAGCTTCCTCCTGTAGCTGTCTTTACCCTGTTGGATCCTCTCCTTAAGCTCCCTCTGAACATGCCTCATCTGCTCCCTGTCCCCATTTCTGAAGGCCCTCTTCTTCTCATTCAGCAGACCTTGATGTCTCTGGTGACCCACCGCTCGTTGTTGGGCAAACAGTGTACAGTCACTGTAGGAACAACACTGTCCACACAAAAGTTGGTGTACCCGGTTATGCAGTCCATGAGATCATCAAGGTCCTCTCCATGCGAATCACAGAGCAACTCCCAGTCTGTTAGTTTGAAGCAGCCTGCAAAGCTTCATCGGTGACCGTGAGATCTCCTCACAGTCCTAGTGGTCACAGAAAGTACAGATGCTGCTGGGCTTTCTTAGTGATGTGTGTGGTTTTCAGAGTCCATGTGAGATTGTCCGTGATATGTATGATCAGAAACTTTGTACTCTGGACAGTCTCTATGGGAAGGTTGAGACCATCTGAAGTCAATGACCAGTTCTTTAGCTTTTTCCATGTTCAGGGACAGGTTGTTGTTGCTTCACCAGTCGCAGAGCTGTGCCACATCCTGTACAGGGCCTGTTCGCGGCTGATCAAACCCACCATGGACGTATCGTCAGCAAACTAGATGACTTGGTTTGAGCTGTGCGTTGCCTCACAGTCGTGGATAAGGAGTGTGAACAGCTGAGCATGCAGCCTTGACAGGCTCCAGTGTTCAGCACAGTTGTGCTGGAGTTTCCTGTCCCCTATCCTGACTGCCTGGGGTCATCCTACCAGGAAGTCTAGGATCCAGTTGCAGAGGGTGGTGTTTAAGCTGAGCTCAGTCAGTTTCCTTAACAGCTGCTAGGGGATTATGGTGTTAAATGCTGAACTAAAGTCGACAAACACCTACATTTAGATGTAGGTGTCCTTTCTGTTCCAATTTTAAATGGTTCATTGTTCGATTGTAAACACAGCACTGGACTTCTCACTTATGAACAAAAAGATGATTACAATTATTTCTGATCAATATTGACATTGATATACTTAGCAATGTGGGTCAACATGTTTTCATTTCCATGTGATGTGTTCACTTTAACATTATGTTACATTTCTACTGCTATACAAATTTAGGCTGTGGATTTTAGGGGCCTTAATCCTCAAAACTCTGAAGACTGAAAACCTTGTTTAGGGCAATTCAGTGTTTCATGTTGTGCATTTCCTAATTTTAAAGCTTCAACACTACCTCCAGGAAGTGAACTTTCAGATTGGTGATGAGGAGGTGGACTTTGATGCCAAGGGCGACTCTGTACCCTATTATGATATCATCAACTGGCAGAGAGGCACAGAAGGAAACATTGAATTTGTCAATGTGGGTTTGTTTAATGGAACCAAGGCTGTTGGAGAGGAGCTGTTGATCCAGGAGGACAGGATAATGTGGGCAGGACATCAGAGTGAGGCAAGCGGCTCACACTGTGTTTTTACCTTCATCAGATGCCAACTGTTGAAGTTCTGTAGGTTGAGATGGAGGTAAGTCAGGTGGACAGAACTGATACAGGGTCATTTGTTTTCATACACAATGGAGATTCAAAGCCCACCTGTGATGTGTTTGTTGACCTACCATCCACTGTTGTTTTCCTCATGGATTGGGATTGGCTCTGGCTCCCCGTGACCCTCTTGTGCAAGATATAGTGGTAGACAATGAATTAATCATTCTTCATGACATTAAATGCTTCTGAAAGAGCTCTCATACATCTACAGCTAAATATATTTAACAGAACCACAGGTTATGGAACAGCTTATGGGCATGAACCCAGTCCTCAGTGTACAGCTTGTAACCATGTGACCATCAAAAGGTTGTTTGCTGACTACTGGCATACCTGTAAACGAGATTGACATCTGCAGAGCAAATATATATAACCAACATACAACTCAAAACACTGTGTACAAATACTTTATTTTCGAGTGGTTTTGAGGTATTTTCCACCTGTCAATAGATTAACCAATAAAGTTGACCAATATCAGCACATGGTCTTTCCACTCTAGGTGCCAGTGTCTGTATGCAGTGCCAGTTGTCTTCCAGGCTCCCGGAAGGCTGTCCGTCGTGGGGAGCCTATCTGCTGCTTTGACTGTGTACCATGTGACAGTGGTAAAATTAGCAATCAGACAAGTGAGTTTGAGCTGAACAATAAAAAGTCAAAGCAAATACATTCTTACAATTACAGTACACAAGTAATGCAATACTGAAATTTTCTGCCCTTTAGACTCAGTAGATTGTGCAACTTGTCCTGAGGACTTCTGGTCAAACAATGACAGAACAGCCTGCATCTCCAAGAAAGTGGAGTACTTGACCTTTCATTCATTGGGAATAGCCCTGACAGTGATGTCTGTGGTGGGCGCCAGCTTTACTCTGGCTGTCTGTGGAGTCTTCTTCTATCACAGACACACAGCCATCGTCCGTGTGAATAACTCTGAGCTTAGTTTCTTTATACTGTTTGCACTGACTCTATGTTTCCTGTGTTGTCTGCTTTTCATTGGAAAGCCAACATATTGGTCCTGCATGCTGCGCCACACTGCCTTTAGCATCACATTTTCACTGTGTATTTCCTGCATCCTGGGGAAGACCCTGGTGGTACTGGCTGCATTCACTGCCACCAGGCCAGGGCACAACATCATGAAGTGGCTGGGGCCTAAGCAGCAGAGGACCATTATCTCCAGCTGTACTCTGGTTCAGGTGGTTATCTGTGCTGCCTGGCTCATTGATTCTCCCCCGTTTCCATCCAGAAATACACAATATGAACATTCAAAGATCATACTGGAGTGTAGTGTGGGCTCTAGCCTGGCTTTCTGGTGTGTTCTTGGATATATTGGATTACAGGCCTGTCTGTGCTTTGTAATGGCTTTTCTGGCTCGAAAGTTGCCAGGAAACTTCAACGAGGCCAAGTTCATCACATTCAGCATGCTGATTTTCTGTGCTGTGTGGCTAGCATTCATCCCTGCTTATATCAGCTCCCCGGGAAATTATGCAGATGCAGTTGAGTCATTTGCCATCTTGGCCTCCAGCTTTGGCTTATTGTTCTGCCTGTTTGCTCCAAAGAGTTACATTATTTTACTGAAGCCTGAAAAGAATACAAAACAGCACCTGATGGGGAAAGAAAAGAAATGAAATGACACAAATTAACCCAAAGTTATTGAATCAGTAGCAAATGGACTTGTAGATTTCTTCCTGTTGCTTAAGGGTAATTTACCATTTAGAAAACGTGTTTGTTAGTCAATGTGGTTTTGATATTGACATTTCTTTACAGACATGTGATTGGTGTGTCGGAGCATTGAAAAGACGAAACATAGGGCAATAAATTTGAAGGATGTCAAGAAGGTTTACATAACATGGAACCTTCACAGGATGCTTACAGAAAACCAGTGATTACAATATGTGTGACCAAATAACATTGAAATACTGGTTCTTGGTCATTTCCATGGTAGATCATAAACTTGGGTAGACTACAACAAAATAAACAATGCAGTGATATTTCCACCTTTGGCAAAGTCTTCATCATAGCTGCTGAATATTTGTATCAGCTCTCACCAGTGACAGGAAAGCCTCTTACACAGAATAAACAAAGACCAACTTATGGGGAAATACTTTGTATCACATAGAGTTGACAGAAATACTGCAACAAGAAGATCAAAACTCCAACTAACTCACATGTATTAGAGACAACAAGGCAATCAGAGATGGCAGACTTCACCTGATTCACGCAACAAGCCTCTGTTGGTCATATTGGCAAGTGCGGAAACATAGACACACAAACTGACAGAGCTTTTCTAGTCTTGATGAATTCTGGCTACTTTACACTACAGTTTTGCTATTCACCCATTCACTCACTCTTTCATACCCATTCACACAGTGCCGGCACAGTGGGGTTAAGTTCCTTGCCCATGTAGACGAACAGAGCCGGGAATTGAACCCACAACTTTCCAGTTCAAAGATGACTCATCTACCTCAATCTACCAATACACATCTTGAAAAGTGTCAGATGGTCTTGTGGGTGGAGTGCATATATATATATATATATATATATATATATATATATATATATATATATATATATATATATGCACTCCACTGACAAAATTATTAATTCCGCTACAAATTAGGTGTATTGGCAAATGTACAAACTAACAGCTGTTTGCAATAAACACATCAAACAAAAAAAATTTAAATAGCTTATCACAACTAATATTACAAATGGTTTCTTCAAGTTCAACACAAAATGCCACATTCAATTTCCTTTACTGTTATGACCTGCTGCAAACATAATACATAGTGTAAGACACCAGCTTCTGGCAGCGTTCCTGAGGAATCTTAACCTAATCACTCATGGGCAATGGCCTCCAGTTCACTAATATTCTTGGGTTTGCGTGCTGCAACCACCTTTTTCAAATCCTACCAGAGACTTTCAATGGAGTTCAAGTCAGACGACAGTGATGGCCACTTCCATGGTATCTTTACATTACATTACATGTCATTTAGCAGACGCTTTTATGCAAAGCGACTTACAATTGAATTGAGTACAGTCAACGAGGGGTGGAATCGAACTTGCGACCATTGCGACCATGATGTTTTTCGCACATAGGGTACCGGTCTTAACCACTGAGTCACTCCACCCCAGGACTTCTTCTGAAATCAAGCCTTGGTGGACTATGTTTGGGATTATTGTCTGGTTGGAAGATCCAATGACGCCCAAGCTTCAGCTTCCTCACAGACAGCATGACATTTTCTCCCGGGATTTCCTGATACTTGATTGAATCCATCTGTCCCCTAACCCTAATCCAAGTGAAGAAGCCCCAGAGCATCACTGTGCCACTGCCAAGCTTCATTATTCTCCTCCAGACCATACTGCTGATCCATTGGCCCTGAACAGATCTAGTTTTGTTTCATCACTCCACAGAACTTAATCACAAAACCTCTTTGTGTCACAGTCTGCGCTACGCCCCTCCTGCTCTGCCACACCCCTCATCAGCTAACTGCTTCCACCTGCTGCTCTCAACTGCTCATCATCTCCAATCAAGCCAGCATATATGCAGCTCCTCTCCACTCACTCTTTGCCAGATTGTCTTCGCCCTCATGTCTGACTCTCCAGCGATCCTTCCCGGACTTCTTACCTGGTATCAACCTGATCTGCCCCTGACCTTTGCTTCATGCCTCGGCCTTGGTAAACCCACCTGCCTTCTGTCCCTGACTACAAGTTCTGCCTGCCGGTTTCCTGATATTCGTCTGCCTGCGGCTGAGTGGCACTCAGCCTGTACCTGCTCACGAGTTACAGACTTCTTGCCTGCCCTGTGGCCCTCTGCTAACCTGCTCGCCTGGCACCTGGAAGTCCTGGGCTCAAATCCTGCCGTACCCTCCTGCTATACTCTGCTGCTTCATTTGATTTGGTGTCAAATAAAGACTGTTAAAGTAAACCTGCTTGTTTGGGCTGCAATTGGGTCCAGCCAACACCTGTTACACTTTGGCTTATTTATATAGTTTTAAGCAGTGGAGGCGTCTTTCCTTGTGTTTTGGGGTCAATAGTGGTGTCTTGGAATTTGGGCAGGAAGCCCTTAAGTGTTTAGTATGTGCCTTACTGTGGGGAAAAGCCACCAAGTCTTACTGCAGGTCTTTTACAGTCACTCGAGGGTTTTTGACCACAATTTTACACAATGCATTACTGCAAGGTTTAACAATAGAAAAAGCCCTAATTTTGTCAGCTGGCTAATATTTAGCTTGAGTCCAGTGACGTATTTCTAAAGTCTTGTTCAAAATTATAAAACAACTGCAGTTTGTGGTGGCAGAAATTCACGACAGTGAAGTGCAGAGTATACGTATCAAGCAAATACAATACCATGCACTGACTTGTGTCAGTCAGAGCATGCCTAAATAAAGGTGTTAGTTCATGTGTGTATGTGTCTGAGCTGGTCTAACTTTCGGTGTACAAAGGTTATCACTTTCAGGTGCACAGGGGTCATACTGTTGTCAGACCGTTGAAGCTTAAAATAGACTCGTTTTCAGGCAGAAATACGTCTTATGGCTTTCATTTCAAAAATGACTGTTACAACCCTAGTGCTTGCTTGGTGTATCTGTGTGGGTCTGTCTGTTTTCACTCTCCACCTCCTGTGCACAGGAGTCTTGAGTTGGTCATCAGTGGAGGCAATAAAAAGAGGGTGAAAAACCTCACTCAGCCTTTAGATTGATAGATAGATAGATAGATAGATAGGTAGATACTTTAATTATATCACAGAGAAATTCACAGTTCAGCAGCTCCAAGAATATGTTACAAAATAGAAACATAAGAGGCATGCAAAGTACAGTCTATAAATATAATATGAAATATATATAAAAAAAATGTGAGCTCAGGTGGTGCAGCTTTGTGAGACCTTGATGGTGTTTGTACTCCTTTCTGTGGAAATAAGGGTGTTTTGGGGGTATTTGGTTTGCTGTGGTGTTTTCCCTCCTTGGTTGTGTGTATGGAGTTTTCTTGTGCAATGACGTGGTTCTTTTTTCTGTTTAGAGACCAGCACTTTAGGTTGGAACTTTTTTGAACTTCAATAGTAACAATCTTTAATTTTAAATAAAGAAGCTCTTATGTTTTGATGTCCCTATTGCCCCTGTTGCCTTTCTTTTCACACCTCGTGTATTATTGTTGTTTTGATTGTCCCTTCATCTCCAAAACCAAAGTTGAAACTTGACCAACAGTTCAACTCTGTTAAAAAACAGTTTTTTTCATTTGAGGCCAATGTGCCCAACCTTGGCAAAACCAGCAACAAGTGGGCCAAGGGACATCTTGAGTTATTTACAGATTCTGAAAGTGTGATTTCTAAGCTTTCCATCAATGTCTTGACCTCTTAACATTTTAAATGAAATAACTTGAAAAATATATAGGAAGGCTTATTCTGTTATCATTTCTTGTCCTTACACTAGTGTAGTCATATTTCCATCATCTGTTTTAGTTGTTGTTTCTTTTCTTTTTGAAATAACAGTTTTGCAGTGCAGTTGCAGTAAATACAACCCTAACCCATTGTTGCATAGTCCATTTTTGTCAGGAGGCTACTTTTAGTTGTAATATTAAATGTTTTTGATCAATAACATTCAGATCAATACTTCATACACAAAGCTGTGTCATTCACACATTATAAGCACATCAGCAGAGTCACTGCACCCATGACCAATTATGCTTAGGGCCCCCAAAAGCTTAACAGCGGCCCTGCACATTCGGTTGGTTTATTATTCATGTTAATAGCAGATGCTCACATGCTCCTGTTACAGCTTATTATACGATCATCTGATCGAACACAAGTTTTGATGTGCGTAACATTTGCATTTTAAAACAACAATACTGAGCTATAGCTAATAACAATGTAGCCACATAACGTTCTGAAATGCTTGGCCCAAGGGTTCCAGTGATACATCGTTTGTGAAAAACAGATTAACAAGTCAAAAGTTAATGTACATACATGCTTGTTCAACTTTGTCCTGTTGGTAGAGCTCTCGAGCTTGTGTTGCTTACACAGTATCACCACTTGAACCCAAGTAACGGGTGGTCTGCTGTTAAATTATTACAATATTGGGGAATTATTACATTATCAGGACCTGCAAAATGAAGACTAAGTTATTGCATTATCAGGTTTTATTACATTTTCAATGGACTCAGGTGCAAATTTTTATTACATTATCAGGGATTTATTACGTTATCAGGTTCTACAGTCCCTCTCACTGCTCCAACACCCTGAGATGTTCCTAGATTGAAGGAGCGAAACATCTATGAAGGATGGCTCTTGGCTGACAACCCTGCAGCCAGCCAAACAGCACCGTCGGAGGTGCTTCAGGCAGAAATGCTTAACAGGTAGCTCTACCTCTGCTTACATCAATTACTTAATGACTATTGTACAGCACTATGGTCAACTGTTGTTTTTTATGTATGTGCTTCATACATGAATTGGATTATATGTCACCAAGAGATGTTTGATACAATTTCACTTGTGATATGTAGGAAGTCTAAGTTGTGCGTTTCATAGTGATCATGCAAATTCACTGCTGTTCCACAGACACACCCTGTAAGGTAGCTTGGAACTTTTAGAAACTTTTCATGTTTAAAGTTTAAAGATCACACAGATGATCTGTACAAATTTCATATATATACTTTCAAATTTGAAGTACTTGAAAATATGTCAGAAATACTAAACAGAGACCCAAACACCTTAAAAAAGGAAAAGTACATTAGTTGGGTCTTTACTTTCATCTTTTTGACGGTGATCAAACAGAAATCATGAGAGACACAACTGTCTGTTGCATATTTACATCAAAAAACAAATAATAACAGGTACATAATCATATGAGATTGTACTTGTTTGTGTATTTCTCTTTGTTTTTGCTTTCTTTGTTTAGGGCCTTAGCTTTTTCCCCACAGTTTGCATTATCCCACTTTAGTTCCTGATTGTGGACTGCTGTCCAATCCAAAGCCACTCTGTCTTTAATAAGATGCCAGACTGAGAAGGTTGCCTTATTCTTAATCTATCTCATCCTAGTTGTAAATCACAGAAACCAATTATAATAGTCACAGTTTATCGTCCACCTGTACCTTATTCAGAGTTCCTATCAGAGTTCTCTGAGTTCTTATCTGAGTTGGTGCTTAAAACAGATCAAATCATAATTGTAGGCGATTTCAACATCCATGTAGATGTTGACCGTGATAGTCTTAGCTGCGCATTTAACTCGCTGTTGGTATCAATAGGTTTTATTCAACACGTTAATAAACCAACTCATTGCCTTAATCACACCCTCGACCTTGTTTTAACTTATGGTATTGATATTGATAACTTAAACATAGTTCCTAAAAACCCTCTCCTTACTGATCATTATTTACTCACATTTAATTGTACAATAATGAACTACAATAACATAAATAAGAAATACAGCTACAGCCGGTGCCTGTCTGACAATAATATTAATACATTCAAAGAGACAGTGCAACTTTTATTTAACACGGTGCCATATGTCAGTACATCTGAAGGTACCTTTTGTGATTTTACTCCCACCCTCATAGATAACCTTGTTGATAGTACAGCAGCCTCACTGCGTACTACATTAGATTGTGTTGCCCCTCTGAAAAAGAAAGTGGTGAATCAGATGAGACGAGCACCATGGTTTAACTCCAATACTCGTGCTCTTAAACAGGCGTTACGTAGATTAGAAAGAAAATGGCGTTCCAGTAACCTAGAGGAACTTCATATAGCCTGGAAAGATGGTTTTGTAGCTTACAAAAAAGCCCTACACAAAGCTAGAGTTGCCTATTATTCTTCTCTAATTGAAGAAAATAAGAATAATCATATATTTCTTTTCAGCACTGTAGCCAGGCTGACACAGAGCCACAGCTCCACTGAACCATCTATTCCTTTAACACTGAGCAGTGATGACTTTATGAACTTTTTTGTGAATAAAATAACATCAATTAGAGAATATTACTCATATTTGGACTGACTCATCTTCTAGCACAAGAGCTTTAGAAGCACCAGGTGCAGAGTTAGACAGTTTCTCCCCTATAGATCTCCCTGAGTTAACATCATTAGTGTCATCATCTAAGCCATCAACCTGTCAGTTAGATCCTATCCCCACCAAACTGTTTAAAGATGTGTTTCCTTTAATTAACAACTCTATATTAACTCAAATTAATCTATCCTTATTAACTGGATATGTGCCCCAAACGTTTAAAGTAGCAGTTATTAAACCCCTTCTAAAAAAAGCGACCCTTGACCCAGATATTTTAGCTAATTACCGACCTATATCTAATCTTCCCTTTGTCTCTAAAATCTTAGAAAAGGCAGTTGCCAATCAATTATGTGAATATTTGCGCCTTAATGGCCTGTTTGAAGATTTTCAGTCAGGTTTAGATTAAACCATAGCACAGAAACAGCACTAGTTGAAGTTAGTAATGATCTTCTCTTGGTGTCAGATAATGGTCTAGTTTCTTTACTTGTCCTGTTAGATCTTAGTGCTGCATTTGACACCATTGATCATGATATTCTACTGCAGAGATTGGAGCAGACTCTTGGTATCACAGGTGCTGCCCTCTGCTGGTTTAAATCATACTTATCTGATAGATTCCAGTTTATTCACGTTAATGATAAAGCCTCACTACAAACAAAAGTTAATTGTGGAGTTCCACAAGGCTCAGTGCTTGGGCCTATACTTTTTACCTTATATATGCTTCCTCTAGGGAACATTATTAGAAAGCATAACATACACTTTCATTGTTATGCAGATGACACACAGCTATATCTATCGATGAGGCCGGATTAAATAAATCAGGTTGTTCAACTCCAGGAATGTCTCAGAGACATTAAGTCCTGGATGACCTGTAACTTTCTACTTTTAAACTCAGAAAAAACTGAGGTCATTATACTCGGCCCTAAACACCTCAGAGAAAAACTTTCTGACCACATTGTCACTTTAGATGACATCACCCTGGCTTCCAGTTCCACTGTGAGGAACCTTGGAGTTACTTTTGACCAGGAAATGTCTTTTGATTCACACATAAAACTAATTTCCAGAACAGCCTTCTTCCACCTGCGGAACATTATGAAAATTAGAAACATTCTGTCTTTACAGAATGCTGAAAAACTAGTTCATGCTTTTGTTACATCTAGATTAGATTACTGCAACTCCTTATTAGCAGGATGTTCTAACAAGTCTGTTAGAATCCTTCAGTTAATTCAAAATGCTGCAGCACAAGTTCTGACAGGAGCTAGAAAGAGAGACCATATAACTCCAGTGTTAGCTTCTCTACACTGGCTCCCCGTACAGTTTAGAATTAAATTTAAAATCCTCCTCCTCACGTACAAAGCACTTAATGGTCAGGCCCCTTCATACCTGAAAGACCTAGTCTTACCCTATCACCCTAATAGACCACTTAGGTCACAAAATACAAGTTTACTTGTGGTTCCCAGAGTCTGTAAGAGTAGAATGGGAGGCAGAGCCTTTAGTTAAGCTCCTCTCCTGTGGAACCAGCTGCCAATGATAGTTTGGGAGGCGGAGCCTCTCTCTGTATTTAAAGTTAGACTTAAAACTTTCCTTTTTGATAAAGCTTATAGTTAGAGCTGGTTCAGGGAAACCTGAACCATCTCTTAGTTATGCTGCTATAGAACTAAACTGCTGGGGGATTTTCCTGTGGTACACGCACATTCACTCTCTCACACTCAGGATTTGATTATGACTTTTTATATGTCATTACCCTTGTCTCTTTCTCTCCCTAGTTTGTGTCTTTCCTTCCTTCCCTCTCTCTCTTTCTGTATTCTCATCATGCAGGTTGCAGCATCAAGATCCAGTTTCCGAGGCTACGCTCATCGTCACCATTATTATTATTTTGCAATTAAAAAGTCGGTATCAGTAACTGTATAAACTTGTAACCTGATACAGTTGTTGTGTATCTGCTGCTGGTCTCCCTCTCTCTCTTCTGTCTCTCCCTCATCTCCCTCTTGTCCTTTCTCTCCCCCCATTTTCTGTCCCCCACCTCTCCACTGTCCCCCATTTTTCCTTTCACCCCAACCGGTCGAGGCAGATGACCGCACATCTCTGAGCCTGGTTCTGTCAGAGATTTCTTCCTGTTAAGAGGGAGTTTTTTCTCTCCACTGATGCCTAGTGCTTGCTCATTGTGTGAACTGTTGGGGTTCTCTGCTCTCTTTGATGTTGTCTATGTACAGTGCCTTGAGATAATGTATATTATGATTTGGTGCTATACAAATAAAATTGAATTGAATTGAATTGATTTACAACTAGGATGAGATAGATTAAGAATAAGGCTTTCGAACGATGAATATCCTGGTTTGGTCTTGGGATTGATTAATAATCTAGTATTAAAAATGGCTGCTACTCTTCCTCCTCGGCCTGAGCTTCTAGGAATATGGGTATTAGCATGAGTGGGTGGAGTTGACTCATTTAGACTGACGTTATCGTCTTCATGTAACCAAGTTTCAGTTACACAGAATAAATCAATACAATTGTCAGAAATAAGATCATTTATTAAAACAGATTTTGAGGAGAGAGACCTTATATTTAATAGTCCACATTTGAAAGTGGTATTATTTGACTCTATTTTATTGTTGGTATTAATCTTTATTAAGTTAGAATGTCAGCACACAATGACAAGTTACTGCCAGATATGCATCCATATTCGTGGAGGTCCACATGTCAGAGGTCAGACTCACTGCCTCCACGCTCTGCAGTTGAGCCTTGGCTTTGGCCTTCTCCTCCTCATATTTCTCCCCCACCATCTTCTTCAGAGCCTGTCTGGAAGGCAGAGTGTATGTGGGGTCAAGCTTTCCCACAAACTCTTTGAAGCCTGGATCATCCAGGTCCTGCTTTCGGTCCACTAAGACAGAATCAAACAAATAAAACTGTTATCTGACATCATGTTACTGTAACATTTTTAGTGGTGTGTACAGTTCCGTAGATAAACATAACCTACCATGAACAGTGTTCTCCTGCTTGTTTTCATGCTTAGCACTGTATGCCTAAGCATCGAGGATGTATTGTTATTATACACCAATTGCATGGAACAATGCAAGCACTGGACCTGTATGAACAGTAATGATCAAACAAGAAAACAAACGGTCAGGTCATAGAAATCACTTAAATCACCACACATGCAACTGTACCTAACTTACAAACTGCTAGCTTGCTACTGTTTAAGTTGCTTGTTTAGTAATAAAGTACTCACCTTATTAGGACTGATCAGCTCAAAGTGTTCCCACATTTGAGAACGGCTTCTCTTCCTGTTTGGCTCCATGTTGAACAACCAAAAGCAGTGATGATTATGATAACAGCAACGATGCACACAACAACTCCGACAACAAACCCACATGTTGTTGGGTGTGTCGGGTGCCTCTCGTGTTGTGTCAACGACTCATCTTGCGATATGAAGCTATTGTGCAACCGTTATGTATGAAGCAGTCACTGCTCTGTTGCAAAGCAAGCTTTGAAGCAGTGGTTCAAAGAGAATGTAACTTCAAGTTTGAAGCAAGGATTGGAGCTTCAGTGTCAGACTGACATCACTACTGAATATACCAGAGACCAATTTATTACTAGATACAAAATTCATACAAAACCTCTTGAGTGTAGGTCATGACACCAAGAAGGATTTTTTCATAGATTTTAATATGATATCACTTGTTATATGTATGAAATAGGACTTTTGCATTTCATAGTGATCATGCAAATTCACTGTGCTGCCGCAGCCACACCTTGTAAGGTAGCTTGGAACTTTTAGTAACTTTTCATGTTTAAAGTTTAAAGATCACACAGATGTGTCACAACAGGGGTTTCTGAGCACAAATGCAGACAGAGAGGATTTTGTGAAAGTTCCACAGTTTATTGTGCACTCTGAACGAACGTCAACTTAAATTCTCAACTAAAAGAGTTTGATCATAAGCAAGCAAGGCTTGACGAGTCAGTGTCTCAACCAAAAGTGTTTGAGCATTCAACAAACAAAAACTTAAAGAGTCACTATCTCAACCAAAGGAGTTACAGGAAAAGGACTCTCAAAAGTTCCCAAAACAGGTAACAAAACAAGTAATCCACAGGAGGTTAGTTCCAAATAGAATCTCCCAGAGAGTGAGGTCCCCAATGCAGGAGGTAGGTCCACGCCAACAGTTGATCATGTCTGAACACAGAGGGAGAGTCTCTACTCTGCTTAAATGCTCCTCCTAGTGTCACATGGGCAGCAGGTGAATTCATTCTGGCTTGATTGCAACTTGGTTGAGTCTTGGATGCGCAGAATGTCTCCATCTGGTGGCAGAGCTAGAGTGGAGTCTCAGGTCTGACAAGATGTTCGTACAAGTCTTTAGAAGGAGTTAAACTCAGTAGGTGACTTGATCTTTGTCTAGTTCTTGGTCTGATCACCCTGCCAAGTTTCATGCATGTACTGTAAATGAAACCTTGTACCATTTGCCATTGTAGTGACACTTCAGTTTGTGCAGCGCACCATGGAATCATATTAGCACAAAATTACAAACATACTTGAGTCTTTACTTTCATCTTTTTGACAGTGATCAAACAGAAATCATGAGAGACACAACTGTCTGTTGCCTCTTTACATCAAAAAATAAACAATAACAGGTCATAATTATATGAGACTGTATTTGTCTGTGTATTTCTCTTTGTTTTTTCTTTGGTTAGGGCCTTAGCTTTTTCCCCATACTTTGCATGAACCCACTTTAGTTCCTGATTGTTGATGACTGTCCAATCCAAAGCCACTCTGTCATTAATAAGATGCCAGACTGCGAAGGTGTAATACTACATTATAAAGTGCCTTATCTTTTGGTCTGTCCCTCTCATTCTCCCCTCAGCACAGATAAACATTATGACTTCACTTGCTTTATTTTCTTTGCTTTACTTTGCTGTCAGTGTCCTCACTTTAACTGATAGCTCACTTTCCAGCATCACCACTGCAGCTTCACCAGCAGCCTCAAAGTGCACTCTTCTAAACCGCTTCCAGCCAGACTTTGTGGTCCAGGGTAACTATGTCATCGGTGGGATTTTCCCCATTCATTTTAGCCTGAAATTGCGAGACCTCAACGGCACCTACAGACCACCACCGATAAATTGCAATGCGTGAGTTTCATAGACAGTGGGAGGATTTGACTTATTTTTTCCTGTGAATTATCTAATTTTGCATTCTTATAAATATAAAATGGACTGAATGTGTTTATAATCATTAGAGTTTTTAAATTAACACACTACATTCATCTGTATCAGCCACAAATTGAATCCCAGAGTTTTCCGGTGGGCTCAGACTATGAGACTGGCAGTGGAGGAGATAAACCAGAATCCAGTGCTGTTGCCTAATCAGACACTGGGCTACAGAATCTTTGATTCTTGTGCACATCCACTGACAGGAAAGAGAGCTGTTTTATCAATGCTGAATGGAGTGAGTGAGGAAAACTCTTCTATGTGCACAAATGCCTCATCAATCCTCGCTGTGATTGGGGCTACTGGATCCGCTGAGTCTATTGTTGTGTCAAGAATCCTGCAAACATTCAGGATCCCCATGGTAACATGGTGACTGTTATTTATGTCAGTCAACACAAAAATGTTCTTTTCTCAGTAACACTGCACTCTACTTTTACACAGATCAGCTACGCTTCTTCATGTGCATGTTTGTCAGACAGACAAAAATATCCAACCTTCTTCAGAGTAATTCCTAGTGATGACTACCAGGTAAAATGTAAAACATGTGGTCAGTTACTGTTTTCAGTCAAAGCTCTACTACTCCGTCATCAGAAATAATTATTACAACTACCTTTAAAGCTTTAAACTGTCAAATTTAAACTATGAATAAAAAAGAGGCAAATCTTCAAACACTAAGAAATGGATTTAAATATAAGTATATATAGCTTAGAGAGAGAGAGAGAGAGAGAGAGAGAGAAAGCATATAAGTTTTCCTCTTTCTTATATTATGTTCATGTTAATTTCAGGTTTGGTCATTATAATAATTGCGGTTGATAATCCTTTGTTATAATCCTTATTTTTTATTTATTTTTTGTTGTTTTGTATAATCCTATGCTTGTTGATGTCTGATGTTGTTATGCTTGTTTGAGAGTCTTACATATACAGCACTGCTTACATTTTATTAAGATGGAACAATGCTTATATGTTGTGTCCCTATTCAATAACACATCAATATTTCTTTGTTTTGCCAAACTTCCATGCTTTATCATTTACAGAATACAAACATGTTATAACAGGGCACAACACCAAATCATTTATGAAGATATTGCTTTTCAATTATGAACGTTTTTAATGTCTGTGATATGAATCTGAGTGAGTTGATTTTCTTTTTCTGTTGAGCCCAGGTGAAAGCCATTGCACAGCTGCTGGTTCACCTTAACTGGACTTGGGTGGGGCTGCTGCGAGGAGACCATGATTATGGCCGCTTTGCTGCAAAAGGTTTATTGAGAGAATTACAGGACACCAAAGTATGTGTAGCGTACCAAGAAATTATTCCTCTGCTCTACACTCGCAAGATGGGACTAAGGATCATGAAGGTATGAAAACACTGTAGGCACTGTTGACTTCTACCTTTAAATGTTAAGTGGTCTGTATTTATAGAGAGCTTTTCTGGTGTTGAAGACCACTCAAAGCTGCTTTACACTACAGTTTTTGTCATTCACCCATTCACATAAAATCAAACATCTATATATTGCATGTATGTGGAGCACATTTTTTATCACACTTCTTTCAAACCCATTCACACACTGCTGGCACAGTAATGTGAGGTTAAGTGTCTTGCCCAAAGAAACATCAGCATGTAGACTCATGGAGCCAGTAATCAACTCCTCAACCTTTCAGTTGAAAGACAATTCACTCTAACACTGATCCACCATTGTCCAGTTAATGTGTTCTTATCACAAGATAAAATAATAACTGCCTCTGGAACTCTAAGGGGTGGGTAGAGTGGTGATTTGATGCTATAAATGTGTATATTTGTATAGTGTTAATGAGTTTCTGTTAAAGACACATTTGTGCTGCTAACACATATTAACAGATGGACCCATTACAGCTCCTATTCGTGGACCTACTGTGGTCATTATATTTAGACACTCTAGAAGAAAACTGTATCTTTTTCTCACTTTCATCCATTTATCTCATCAGGCCCATATTAGATCCAGAAAGAGAGAGTCATGACGTGAATTGTAACTCTGTAACCATGTATCAATAAACCTTTCCTTAGAACATCACTTAACTAAGTCCACATAGGTGAGTAAATGTGCTTTCAATCAAAAAATCGACAAAGGGATCAGAATTGTAAAACATGAGACAATGTCCAGAAAATGAAGAGCTCATAACACGAGGAAGATGAATAATATCACAGGTGGAACTATTGGGGCAGAGCAGAAAAATGTGTGAAGTCAAGAGGCAATGTTAGTACTAAAGAACACCAGGAAATGATGAATCATGTAAACAAAAACATGATCTGACTTTGGCAAAAAAGTATTTTCTTCAAAATGAGTACAACAGAACAGAATAGAATAGAATGGAATATAAACTTTATATGTCCAACACCAAGTGGTGACAGAAATGTTTGTTTGACACAGCTCAACATAGCCCTTTACACACACACGACATTAAAAAACGACCTAATCAAAAATACACAAGGAAAAAGTACACCAAATAAAACCTGACTGAACAACACATATTGATATTCAAAAGAAATAAAAATATCAGCGGCAGATGGAGTTACTGAAATTCCTCTGTTGTTGAGGTTTGAAATATCAAATTATACTAAGATCTATAGACATACTAGTTGTTTTTCATTGTGTACATCTGGGTTTTTCTTAATGTCACTGAGTTTTGTTTTTGTCTCCTTGTAAAACCCTGTCATCTATATTATCTGACCCTCTGTAAAGGTGATGCGTAGCTCTACTGCAAAAGTGGTGGTGGTATTTTTAGGCGATTTGTTGATGACACCTTTCATGAGAGACTACATGACTCAGAACATCACTGGAATCCAGTGGGTGGCGAGTGAAGCCTTGGTCATGTCATCAGTCCTTTCAGGGAAAGAGTATTACCCTTACATGGGAGGAACCATTGGGTTTGGCATCAGAAAAGGTCATATCCCCACACTGGGTGACTTCCTGCAGTCAGTAAACCCTAAGAGATATCCTGACAATGTGCTGGTGCATGAGCTGTGGGAGTCTCTGTATGGTTGCAGTCCTTTTCCATCCTCGGTCACCCAGATGCCACCCTGCTCAGGGCAGGAGTCTCTGCTGGAACAGCACTCAGCCTACATGAATACATCCAGCCTTAGTGTCGCCTATAATGTCTATAAAGCTGTATATGCCATTGCTCATTCCCTGCACAAGCTCCTTCTCTGTCAGCCAGGGAGGGGGCCTTTCCAGAACAACTCATGTGCTCAGAGCAACAACATACACCCTTGGCAGGTACTGTATAATCCACTATTTCTTTACCATTACACACAGTGGGTCAAAGCCCAAAGGTGGGCCTTGGAAGTATTGTAGGTGGGATTCTATGATAACTATCTCCTATTTGTGCCCAGCCATGGAAAAAACAGGAACAAGTAGGCTAAGGGGCATTTTTTATCTAAAAAAGCAGTAAATTGTATTGTTTTGGTGTAAATTTGGTAGCATACAAACACACAATAAACACAATTATTAACCTACTAACTCTACTAAAAATATCATAATAATAATGAATACTATTATACTATACTACTGTGGTGTAGTGCAGACACCACCAACAAAGAGTCCAGTTGGACCCCCAGGACGGAGCCAGCCTTCCTGATGATCTTTTTGGCATCTGCTGCCCTCAGCCTGCTGACAAAACAAATAATCTTATACTACATAGTATGTAGTGTAGTGTAATAGTAATCCATGAAACCAGGGGAGGGTCCACCTGCATGGCCATCAGCTTACTCCACCGTGGGATGGTATTGAACGCACTGGAGAAGTCAAAGATCATGATTCTCACAGTGCTTCCCGGTGTGTCCAGGTGAGCGCAAGTACAGTTGAGCAGGAAGATGATGGCGCCCTCCACTCTTAGTTTCAGCTGGTAGGCAAACTGAAGAGGGTACAGCGATGAGTTGACCAGGGGCTGAAAATGTGACAGGACCAGCCACTCCAGGGACTTCATCAGGTGGGATGTCAGTGCCAGCAGTCTGTAGTCATTGGAGGTGCTGTGACACACCTTCTTCATGGAGTTTGTGCTCCAGCTTCCTCCTGTAGCTGTCTTTACCCTGTTGGATCCTCTCCTTAAGCTCCCTCTGAACATGCCTCATCTGCTCCCTGTCCCCATTTCTGAAGGCCCTCTTCTTCTCATTCAGCAGACCTTGATGTCTCTGGTGACCCACCGCTCGTTATTGGGCAAACAGTGTACAGTCACTGTAGGAACAACACTGTCCACACAAATGTTGGTGTACCCGGTTATGCAGTCCATGAGATCATCAAGGTCCTCTACATGCGAATCTCAGAGCAACTCCCAGTCTGTTAGTTTGAAGCAGCCCTGCAAAGCTTCATAGGTGACCGCGAGATCTCCTCACAGTCCTAGTGGTCACAGAAAGTACAGATGCTGCTGGGCTTTCTTAGTGATGTGTGTGGTTTTCAGAGTCCATGTGAGATTGTCCGTGATAAGTATGATCAGAAACTTTGTACTCTGGACAGTCTCTATGGGAAGGTTGTTGATGCACAGTGGAATGTTTGTGCGTGGAGACCATCTGAAGTCAATGACCAGTTCTTTAGCTTTTTCCATGTTCAGGGACAGGTTGTTCGCAGTCGCAGAGCTGTGCCACATCCTGTACAGGGCCTGTTCGCGGCTGATCAAACCCACCATGGTCGTATCGTCCGCAAACTAGATGACTTGGTTTGAGCTGTGCGTTGCCTCACAGTCGTGGATAAGGAGTGTGAACAGCTGAGCATGCAGCCTTGACAGGCTCCAGTGTTCAGCACAGTTGTGCTGGAGTTTCCTGTCCCCTATCCTGACTGCCTGGGGTCATCCTACCAGGAAGTCTAGGATCCAGTTGCAGAGGGTGGTGTTTAAGCTGAGCTCAGTCAGTTTCCTTAACAGCTGCTAGGGGATTATGGTGTTAAATGCTGAACTAAAGTCGAAAAACACCTACATTCTGATGTAGGTGTCCTTTCTGTCCCAGTATGGGAGGGCCAGGTGGATGGCGGTGGTGATGGCATCGGTCTGGTCCAGCAGCTTTCCGTGGGTTGACTCTGAGCAGAGCCTTCCTCACTTCATGGTTAGACAGGCAGGGTACCAGGTCATTAGGAGGAGGACTGTGTCATTCTTCTCCTCAAACCTAGCGTAGAACTGGTTCAGTGCCTCAGGTAGGGAGCCTTCACCATCACAGGAGGGTGGAGCAGGCCTGCAGTATGTGACAACTTGTATGTCCTGCCATAGGCACCGCATGTTGTTGATGTCGGTGAAGTGGTTGCGGACTTTCTGAGCGTGAGTGCGTTTGGGGTTGTTATGGCGCAGAACAACTCAGCTCTTTCTTTTCTCATAGATGCTTCATTCCCCGACCTATAAGCATGGCTTTCAGCAGCATCCTCACCTCTGCAGCCCCAATCATGGTTTCTGATTGGGGCATATGGTGATGGTCTTAAGAGTGGTGACATCCTCTATGCACTTGCTGATGTAGCTAGTCACAGTTGATGTGTACTCATCTAGGTAAGTTGAACCGTTGTAGGTGGCTGCTTCCTTGAATATGTCCCAAACTGTGCATTCAAAGCAGTCCTGTAGAGCTGACATGGCTCCAGGTCCTTGTCTCTAACTGGCCTGGTTTAGTGTGTATCAGAAGAAAGGTAATATACTTAGAAAGATCAAAGATAGATACATTTTTCTAATATCAAATGAAATAAAATAAGTTTAAGTGGCTCTATGTTGTGGATGGATCAGTCGGTTGCTGAATGAGGTGATGATGATGATGTGCTAACTGTCACCTAGTCCCTAAATAATTAGCACAGCCAATACTTCATACACAAAGCTGTGTCATTCACATTATTCAATAACATCAGGTTGGTTTGTTATTCATATTAATAGCAGATACTCACATGCTCCTGTTACAGCTTATAATAGAACTCATTTCGATGTTCGTAACATTTGCATTTTTAAACCACAATACTGAGCTAGCTAATAACAATCTAGCTACATAACATTCTGTGCTGTCAAGTGGCATCCAACAGGTCCCAGTCGGGGCCTTTATGGACGACTTGACAATCACAGCAAGGTCGGTCCCGGAGGGCTGATGGATATTGGAAGATTTGGTAGAGCTCACGACAGCAGCTAGGATGGTGTTCAAACCCTCGAAATCGAGAAGCTTGGTCCTGAAGCGAGGCCGTGTCCAGGACCACTTCTGGTTTAAGATCAGTGAAGACACCATCCCAACAGTCACAGAGAAGCCGGTAAAAAGCTTAGGAAGGTGGTACAGAGCCGACCTGACTGATAGCGCGAGTGTGAAGGAGATGCTCAACCAAGCAGAAGAATGGCGGAAAGCCCTGGAGAAGAGTGGCCTGCCCGGCAAGTTCAAGGTATGGGGCTACCAACATGGCATCCTTCCAAGGCTCCTGTGGCCACTGCTTGTGTACGAGGCCCCCTTGACAACAGTGGAGGCTTGACAAGACGGATCAGAGAGGACTCAGACGCAGAGACCTTTTAATTGTCTTTATTGGCACTTGTAAACAAAACACAAGACAGATCTCTGTGGGAAACAGAGAGTTTTTAAAGTCCACATGGCTTAATTGTCAGCAGGTGTGTGTAATCAGGACCGGCAGGCCGGCAGAGGAGGGGGCGGGGCAAACTGCCGGAGTGACAAGGTTTTGGAAAATCAATAACTTCCTCAGTAGGTGGCTGTCTGTCCCCAAAAGCTTTTGCTCTATAGGGCTATACAGCTCCGGGAGCAAACTGCAATTGCCAATTACATCAGTCGTGGAGGAATTAAAGACAGTCAAAGTCTGGTTGGCCATGATGTTGTGCAACAGTGATGATCAGGCTGTGCGAAGGCTAACATTGTGGTGAAGACGGGGCGGAAGTGAAAGGCCAGTGGAGCTCTGAGGGAAGTGCAGGAGCACTTACAACATGGAGACATCATGGGCACAGTTACCCAGGGGAGGCTGGGCCTGGGAGTCATCACCCAAGCACACTGGAAGGAGGCGAGGGCAAAGGACCGGAAAGGGATAGCACAGAAGGAGATTTGGGCTGCGACCAGATATTGTGCTCTGGTCCAAAGCCATGAGGCAGGTGGCCCTAATAGAGCTGACGGTTCCCTGGGAGGAAAGGATTGAGGAGGCACATGTATGCAAGCTGGGGAAGTATCATCTCTGAGAGCCAGCACAGGGGTTGGAGAGCCTGGAATCTACCGGTGGAGGTGGGTTGCAGGGGGTTCCCGGGTCACTTTGGAGAGCATTGGGGATGCTTTGGGTTAAAGGGGCAACCCACAAGAACCTGGTGATCAAAATATCAAAGCAGAGACAGCATCCAGATGACTATGGTTAAAGAGGAGCGACCAGTGGCTAATCAGGCTGGCAGAGGGGGCGGGGGTCAGAGCTGAGTGGTGAAGTCCTGAATGGCTGAGGGAACAGTTCCAGGATGCTGGTTCTGCTGTCAAGCCCCATTGAGGTGTAGTGGGCTAGTTGACAAATCACTGGTTAAGTGGGGTGCCCACTTGAAAACCCAATGAAGTCGATAAGTCTGAATCATTCAGCTCTGCACTCAGTTGAAGACGTCTGAGGGGAGCGACTTCTATGCTAGCCACCACACATAGGGAGCAGGAAGTAAGTAGGTTACATAAAAGCCAAGTGCAGTGGCTGTGATGTACCCTATCGTTTGAAGACATGGTTTGAAGACCACCAATACTGTGATTTGAAACATTGTGTGGCTTCTTTGAAATTTTAACTTGCATATTCTGTACAAAATGAAAATCTCTGACTTTTTGAAAAAAACATGTTTTTCTTTGTTTACTCGATTTGCGCTGGGCTTACTTGTTACTGGTTAACTCGTGGTGGGCACATTTACCAAAGTTAGGTAACATACTGTACATATGACAGACATATTTTCTGTGTTCTAAAAAATCAAAATATATTTGAATCTTGAATGGTATGTTTATGAATATTTTTAAATGGTTCATTGTTCGATTGTAAACACAGCACTGGACTTGTCACTTACGAACAAAAAGATGATTACAATTATTTCTGATCAATATTGACATTGATATACGTAGCAATGTGGGTCAACATGTTTTCATTTCCATGTGATGTGTTCACTTTAACATTATGTTACATTTCTACTGCTATACAAATTTAGGCTGTGGATTTTTAGGGGCCTTAATCCTCAAAACTCTGAAGACTGAAAACCTTGTTTAGGGCAATTCAGTGTTTCATGTTGTGCATTTCCTAATTTTAAAGCTTCAACACTACCTCCAGGAAGTGAACTTTCAGATTGGTGATGAGGAGGTGGACTTTGATGCCAAGGGCGACTCTGTACCCTATTATGATATCATCAACTGGCAGAGAGGCACAGAAGGAAACATTGAATTTGTCAATGTGGGTTTGTTTAATGGAACCAAGGCTGTTGGAGAGGAGCTGTTGATCCAGGAGGACAGGATAATGTGGGCAGGACATCAGAGTGAGGCAAGCTGCTCACACTGTGTTTTTACCTTCATCAGATGCCAACTGTTGAAGTTCTGTAGGTTGAGATGGAGGTAAGTCAGGTGGACAGAACTGACTGGATCTGATACAGGGTCATTTGTTTTCATACACAACGGAGATTCAAAGCCCACCTGTGATGTGTTTGGTGACCTACCATCCACTGTTGTTTTCCTCACGGATCGGGATTGGCTCTGGCTCCCCGTGACCCTCTTGTGCAAAATATAGTGGTAGACAATGAATTAATCATTCTTCATGACATTAAATGCTTCTGAAAGAGCTCTCATAGATCTACAGCTAAATATATTTAACAGAACCACAGGTTATGGAACAGCTTATGGGCAGGACACCAGTCCTCAGTGTACAGCTTGTAACCATGTGACCATCAAAAGGTTGTTTGCTGACTACTGGCATACCTGTAAACGAGATTGACATCTGCAGAGCAAATATATATAACCAACATACAACTCAAAACACTGTGTACAAATACTTTATTTTCGAGTGGTTTTGAGGTATTTTCCACCTGTCAATAGATTAACCAATAAAGTTGACCAATATCAGCACATGGTCTTTCCACTCTAGGTGCCAGTGTCTGTATGCAGTGCCAGTTGTCTTCCAGGCTCCCGGAAGGCTGTCCGTCGTGGGGAGCCTATCTGCTGCTTTGACTGTGTACCATGTGACAGTGGTAAAATTAGCAATCAGACAAGTGAGTTTGAGCTGAACAATAAAAAGTCAAAGCAAATACATTCTTACAATTACAGTACACAAGTAATGCAATACTGACATTTTCTGCCCTTTAGACTCAGTAGATTGTGCAACTTGTCCTGAGGACTTCTGGTCAAACAATGACAGAACAGCCTGCATCTCCAAGAAAGTGGAGTACTTGACCTTTGATTCATTGGGAATAGCCCTGACAGTGATGTCTGTGGTGGGCGCCTGCTTCACTCTGGCTGTCTGTGGAGTCTTCTTCTGTCACAGACACACAGCCATTGTCCGTGTGAATAACTCTGAGCTCAGTTTCTTCATACTGTTTGCACTGACTCTATGTTTCCTGTGTTGTCTGCTTTTCATTGGAAAGCCAACATATTGGTCCTGCATGCTGCGCCACACTGCCTTTAGCATCACATTTTCACTGTGTATTTCCTGCATCCTGGGGAAGACCCTGGTGGTACTGGCTGCATTCACTGCCACCAGGCCAGGGCACAACATCATGAAGTGGCTGGGGCCTAAGCAGCAGAGGACCATTATCTCCAGCTGTACTCTGGTTCAGGTGGTTATCTGTGCTGCCTGGCTCATTGATTCTCCCCCGTTTCCATCCAGAAATACACAATATGAACATTCAAAGATCATACTGGAGTGTAGTGTGGGCTCTAGCCTGGCTTTCTGGTGTGTTCTTGGATATATTGGATTACAGGCCTGTCTGTGCTTTGTATTGGCTTTTCTGGCTCGAAAGTTGCCGGGAAACTTCAACGAGGCCAAGTTCATCACATTCAGCATGCTGATCTTCTGTGCTGTGTGGCTAGCATTCATCCCTGCTTATATCAGCTCCCCGGGAAATTATGCAGATGCAGTTGAGTCATTTGCCATCTTGGCCTCCAGCTTTGGCTTATTATTCTGCCTGTTCGCTCCAAAGAGTTACATTATTTTACTGAAGCCTGAAAAGAATACAAAACAGCACCTGATGGGGAAAGAAAAGAAATGAAATGACACAAATTAACCCAAAGTTATTGAATCAGTAGCAAATGGACTTGTAGATTTCTTCCTGTTGCTTAAGGGTAACTTACCATTTAAAAAACATGTTTGTTAGTCAATGTTGTTTTGATATTGACAATTCTTTACAGACATGTAATTGGTGTGTCGGAGCATGGAAAAGACGAAACATAGGGCAATAAATTTGAAGGATGTCAAGAAGGTTTACATAACATGGAACCTTCACAGGATGCTTACAGAAAACCAGTGATTACAATATGTGTGACCAAATAACATTGAAATACTGGTTCTTGGTCATTTCCATGGTAGATCATAAACTTGGGTAGACTACAACAAAATAAACAATGCAGTGATATTTCCACCTTTGGCAAAGTCTTCATCATAGCTGCTGAATATTTGTATCAGCTCTCACCAGTGACAGGAAAGCCTCTTACACAGAATAAACAAAGACCAACTTATGGGGAAATACTTTGTATCACATAGAGTTGACAGAAATACTGCAACAAGAAGATCAAAACTCCAACTAACTCACATGTATTAGAGACAACAAGGCAATCAGAGATGGCAGACTTCACCTGATTCACGCAACAAGCCTCTGTTGGTCATATTGGCAAGTGCGGAAACATAGACACACAAACTGACAGAGCTTTTCTAGTCTTGATGAATTCTGGCTACTTTACACTACAGTTTTGCTATTCACCCATTCACTCACTCTTTCATACCCATTCACACAGTGCCGGCACAGTGGGGTTAAGTTCCTTGCCCATGTAGACGAACAGAGCCGGGAATTGAACCCACAACTTTCCAGTTCAAAGATGACTCATCTACCTCAATCTACCAATACACATCTTGAAAAGTGTCAGATGGTCTTGTGGGTGGAGTGCATATATATATATATATATATATATATATATATATATATATATATATATATATATATATATGCACTCCACTGACAAAATTATTAATTCCGCTACAAATTAGGTGTATTGGCAAATGTACAAACTAACAGCTGTTTGCAATAAACACATCAAACAAAAAAAATTTAAATAGCTTATCACAACTAATATTACAAATGGTTTCTTCAAGTTCAACACAAAATGCCACATTCAATTTCCTTTACTGTTATGACCTGCTGCAAACATAATACATAGTGTAAGACACCAGCTTCTGGCAGCGTTCCTGAGGAATCTTAACCTAATCACTCATGGGCAATGGCCTCCAGTTCACTAATATTCTTGGGTTTGCGTGCTGCAACCACCTTTTTCAAATCCTACCAGAGACTTTCAATGGAGTTCAAGTCAGACGACAGTGATGGTCAGTTCCATGGTATCTTTACATTACATGTCATTTAGCAGACGCTTTTATGCAAAGCGACTTACAATGGAATTGAGTACAGTCAGCGAGGGGTGGAATCGAACTTGCGACCATTGCGACCATGATGTTTTTCGCACATAGGGTACTGGTCTTAACCACTGAGCCACTCCACCCCAGGACTTCTTCTGAAATCAAGCCTTGGTGGACTATGTTTGGGATTATTGTCTGGTTGGAAGATCCAATGACGCCCAAGCTTCAGCTTCCTCATAGACAGCATGACATTTTCTCCCGGGATTGCCTGATACTTGATTGAATCCATCTGTCCCCTAACCCTAATCCAAGTGAAGAAGCCCCAGAGCATCACTGTGCCACTGCCAAGCTTCATTATTCTCCTCCAGACCATACTGCTGATCCATTGGCCCTGAACAGATCCAGTTTTGTTTCATCACTCCACAGAACTTAATCACAAAACCTCTTTGTGTCACAGTCTGCGCTACGCCCCTCCTGCTCTGCTGCTCTGCCACACCCCTCATCAGCTAACTGCTTCCACCTGCTGCTGTCACCTGCTCATCATCTCCAATCAAGCCAGCATATATACAGCTCCTCTCCACTCACTCTTTGCCAGATTGTCTTCGCCCTCATGTCTGACTCTCCAGCGATCCTTCCCGGACTGCTTACCTGGTATCAACCTGATCTGCCCCTGACCTTTGCTTCATGCCTCGGCCTTGGTAAACCCACCTGCCTTCTGTCCCTGACTACAAGTTCTGCCTGCCGGTTTCCTGATATTCGTCTGCCTGCGGCTGAGTGGCACTCAGCCTGTACCTGCTCACGAGTTACAGACTTCTTGCCTGCCCTGTGGCCCTCTGCTAACCTGCTCGCCTGGCACCTGGAAGTCCTGGGCTCAAATCCTGCCGTACCCTCCTGCTATACTCTGCTGCTTCATTTGATTTGGTGTCAAATAAAGACTGTTAAAGTAAACCTGCTTGTTTGGGCTGCAATTGGGTCCAGCCAACACCTGTTACACTTTGGCTTATTTATATAGTTTTAAGCAGTGGAGGCGTCTTTCCTTGTGTTTTGGGGTCAATAGTGGTGTCTTGGAATTTGGGCAGGAAGCCCTTAAGTGTTTAGTATTTGCCTTACTGTGGGAAAAGCCACCAAGTCTTACTGCAGATCTTTTACAGTCACTCAAGGGTTTTTGACCACAATTTTACACAATGCATTACTGCAAGGTTTAACAATAGAAAAAGCCCTAATTTTGTCAGCTGGCTAATATTTAGCTTGAGTCCAGTGACGTATTTCTAAAGTCTTGTTCAAAATTATAAAACAACTGCAGTTTGTGGTGGCAGAAATTCACGACAGTGAAGTGCAGAGTATACGTATCAAGCAAATACAATACCATGCACTGACTTGTGTCAGTCAGAGCATGCCTAAATAAAGGTGTTAGTTCATGTGTGTATGTGTCTGAGCTGGTCTAACTTTCGGTGTACAAAGGTTATCACTTTCAGGTGCACAGGGGTCATACTGTTGTCAGACCGATGAAGCTTAAAATAGACTCGTTTTCAGGCAGAAATACGTCTTATGGCTTTCATTTCAAAAATTACTGTTACAACCCTAGTGCTTGCTTGGTGTATCTGTGTGGGTCTGTCTGTTTTCACTCTCCACCTCCTGTGCACAGGAGTCTTGAGTTGGTCATCAGTGGAGGCAATAAAAAGAGGGTGAAAAACCTCACTCAGCCTTTAGATTGATAGATAGATAGATAGATAGATAGGTAGATACTTTAATTATCTCACAGAGAAATTCACAGTTCAGCAGCTCCAAGAATATGTTACAAAATAGAAACATAAGAGGCATGCAAAGTACAGTCTAAATATAATATGAAATATATATAAAAAAATGTGAGCTCAGGTGGTGCAGCTTTATGAGACCTTGATGGTGTTTGTACTCCTTTCTGTGGAAATAAGGGTGTTTTGGGGGTATTTGGTTTGCTGTGGTGTTTTCCCTCCTTGGTTGTGTGTATGGAGTTTTCTTGTGCAATGACGTGGTTCTTTTTTCTGTTTAGAGACCAGCACTTTAGGTTGGAACTTTTTTGAACTTCAATAGTAACAATCTTTAATTTTAAATAAAGAAGCTCTTATGTTTTGATGTCCCTATTGCCCCTGTTGCCTTTCTTTTCACACCTCGTGTATTATTGTTGTTTTGATTGTCCCTTCATCTCCAAAACCAAAGTTGAAACTTGACCAACAGTTCAACTCTGTTAAAAAACAGTTTTTTTCATTTGAGGCCAATGTGCCCAACCTTGGCAAAACCAGCAACAAGTGGGCCAAGGGACATCTTGAGTTATTTACAGATTCTGAAAGTGTGATTTCTAAGCTTTCCATCAATGTCTTGACCTCTTAACATTTTAAATGAAATAACTTGAAAAATATATAGGAAGGCTTATTCTGTTATCATTTCTTGTCCTTACACTAGTGTAGTCATATTTCCATCATCTGTTTTAGTTGTTGTTTCTTTTCTTTTTGAAATAACAGTTTTGCAGTGCAGTTGCAGTAAATACAACCCTAACCCATTGTTGCATAGTCCATTTTTGTCAGGAGGCTACTTTTAGTTGTAATATTAAATGTTTTTGATCAATAACATTCAGATCAATACTTCATACACAAAGCTGTGTCATTCACACATTATAAGCACATCAGCAGAGTCACTGCACCCATGACCAATTATGCTTAGGGCCCCCAAAAGCTTAACAGCGGCCCTGCACATTCGGTTGGTTTATTATTCATGTTAATAGCAGATGCTCACATGCTCCTGTTACAGCTTATTATACGATCATCTGATCGAACACAAGTTTTGATGTGCGTAACATTTGCATTTTAAAACAACAATACTGAGCTATAGCTAATAACAATGTAGCCACATAACGTTCTGAAATGCTTGGCCCAAGGGTTCCAGTGATACATCGTTTGTGAAAAACAGATTAACAAGTCAAAAGTTAATGTACATACATGCTTGTTCAACTTTGTCCTGTTGGTAGAGCTCTCGAGCTTGTGTTGCTTACACAGTATCACCACTTGAACCCAAGTAACGGGTGGTCTGCTGTTAAATTATTACAATATTGGGGAATTATTACATTATCAGGACCTGCAAAATGAAGACTAAGTTATTGCATTATCAGGTTTTATTACATTTTCAATGGACTCAGGTGCAAATTTTTATTACATTATCAGGGATTTATTACGTTATCAGGTTCTACAGTCCCTCTCACTGCTCCAACACCCTGAGATGTTCCTAGATTGAAGGAGCGAAACATCTATGAAGGATGGCTCTTGGCTGACAACCCTGCAGCCAGCCAAACAGCACCGTCGGAGGTGCTTCAGGCAGAAATGCTTAACAGGTAGCTCTACCTCTGCTTACATCAATTACTTAATGACTATTGTACAGCACTATGGTCAACTGTTGTTTTTTATGTATGTGCTTCATACATGAATTGGATTATATGTCACCAAGAGATGTTTGATACAATTTCACTTGTGATATGTAGGAAGTCTAAGTTGTGCGTTTCATAGTGATCATGCAAATTCACTGCTGTTCCACAGACACACCCTGTAAGGTAGCTTGGAACTTTTAGAAACTTTTCATGTTTAAAGTTTAAAGATCACACAGATGATCTGTACAAATTTCATATATATACTTTCAAATTTGAAGTACTTGAAAATATGTCAGAAATACTAAACAGAGACCCAAACACCTTAAAAAAGGAAAAGTACATTAGTTGGGTCTTTACTTTCATCTTTTTGACGGTGATCAAACAGAAATCATGAGAGACACAACTGTCTGTTGCATATTTACATCAAAAAACAAATAATAACAGGTACATAATCATATGAGATTGTACTTGTTTGTGTATTTCTCTTTGTTTTTGCTTTCTTTGTTTAGGGCCTTAGCTTTTTCCCCACAGTTTGCATTATCCCACTTTAGTTCCTGATTGTGGACTGCTGTCCAATCCAAAGCCACTCTGTCTTTAATAAGATGCCAGACTGAGAAGGTTGCCTTATTCTTAATCTATCTCATCCTAGTTGTAAATCACAGAAACCAATTATAATAGTCACAGTTTATCGTCCACCTGTACCTTATTCAGAGTTCCTATCAGAGTTCTCTGAGTTCTTATCTGAGTTGGTGCTTAAAACAGATCAAATCATAATTGTAGGCGATTTCAACATCCATGTAGATGTTGACCGTGATAGTCTTAGCTGCGCATTTAACTCGCTGTTGGTATCAATAGGTTTTATTCAACACGTTAATAAACCAACTCATTGCCTTAATCACACCCTCGACCTTGTTTTAACTTATGGTATTGATATTGATAACTTAAACATAGTTCCTAAAAACCCTCTCCTTACTGATCATTATTTACTCACATTTAATTGTACAATAATGAACTACAATAACATAAATAAGAAATACAGCTACAGCCGGTGCCTGTCTGACAATAATATTAATACATTCAAAGAGACAGTGCAACTTTTATTTAACACGGTGCCATATGTCAGTACATCTGAAGGTACCTTTTGTGATTTTACTCCCACCCTCATAGATAACCTTGTTGATAGTACAGCAGCCTCACTGCGTACTACATTAGATTGTGTTGCCCCTCTGAAAAAGAAAGTGGTGAATCAGATGAGACGAGCACCATGGTTTAACTCCAATACTCGTGCTCTTAAACAGGCGTTACGTTGATTAGAAAGAAAATGGCGTTCCAGTAACCTAGAGGAACTTCATATAGCCTGGAAAGATGGTTTTGTAGCTTACAAAAAAGCCCTACACAAAGCTAGAGTTGCCTATTATTCTTCTCTAATTGAAGAAAATAAGAATAATCATATATTTCTTTTCAGCACTGTAGCCAGGCTGACACAGAGCCACAGCTCGACTGAACCATCTATTCCTTTAACACTGAGCAGTGATGACTTTATGAACTTTTTTGTGAATAAAATAACATCAATTAGAGAATATTACTCATATTTGGACTGACTCATCTTCTAGCACAAGAGCTTTAGAAGCACCAGGTGCAGAGTTAGACAGTTTCTCCCCTATAGATCTCCCTGAGTTAACATCATTAGTGTCATCATCTAAGCCATCAACCTGTCAGTTAGATCCTATCCCCACCAAACTGTTTAAAGATGTGTTTCCTTTAATTAACAACTCTATATTAACTCAAATTAATCTATCCTTATTAACTGGATATGTGCCCCAAACGTTTAAAGTAGCAGTTATTAAACCCCTTCTAAAAAAAGCGACCCTTGACCCAGATATTTTAGCTAATTACCGACCTATATCTAATCTTCCCTTTGTCTCTAAAATCTTAGAAAAGGCAGTTGCCAATCAATTATGTGAATATTTGCGCCTTAATGGCCTGTTTGAAGATTTTCAGTCAGGTTTTAGATTAAACCATAGCACAGAAACAGCACTAGTTGAAGTTAGTAATGATCTTCTCTTGGTGTCAGATAATGGTCTAGTTTCTTTACTTGTCCTGTTAGATCTAAGTGCTGCATTTGACACCATTGATCATGATATTCTACTGCAGAGATTGGAGCAGACTCTTGGTATCACAGGTGCTGCCCTCTGCTGGTTTAAATCATACTTATCTGATAGATTCCAGTTTATTCACGTTAATGATAAAGCCTCACTACAAACAAAAGTTAATTGTGGAGTTCCACAAGGCTCAGTGCTTGGGCCTATACTTTTTACCTTATATATGCTTCCTCTAGGGAACATTATTAGAAAGCATAACATACACTTTCATTGTTATGCAGATGACACACAGCTATATCTATCGATGAGGCCGGATTAAATAAATCAGGTTGTTCAACTCCAGGAATGTCTCAGAGACATTAAGTCCTGGATGACCTGTAACTTTCTACTTTTAAACTCAGAAAAAACTGAGGTCATTATACTCGGCCCTAAACACCTCAGAGAAAAACTTTCTCACATTGTCACTTTAGATGACATCACCCTGGCTTCCAGTTCCACTGTGAGGAACCTTGGAGTTACTTTTGACCAGGAAATGTCTTTTGATTCACACATAAAACTAATTTCCAGAACAGCCTTCTTCCACCTGCGGAACATTATGAAAATTAGAAACATTCTGTCTTTACAGAATGCTGAAAAACTAGTTCATGCTTTTGTTACATCTAGATTAGATTACTGCAACTCCTTATTAGCAGGATGTTCTAACAAGTCTGTTAGAATCCTTCAGTTAATTCAAAATGCTGCAGCACAAGTTCTGACAGGAGCTAGAAAGAGAGACCATATAACTCCAGTGTTAGCTTCTCTACACTGGCTCCCCGTACAGTTTAGAATTAAATTTAAAATCCTCCTCCTCACGTACAAAGCACTTAATGGTCAGGCCCCTTCATACCTGAAAGACCTAGTCTTACCCTATCACCCTAATAGACCACTTAGGTCACAAAATACAAGTTTACTTGTGGTTCCCAGAGTCTGTAAGAGTAGAATGGGAGGCAGAGCCTTTAGTTAAGCTCCTCTCCTGTGGAACCAGCTGCCAATGATAGTTTGGGAGGCGGAGCCTCTCTCTGTATTTAAAGTTAGACTTAAAACTTTCCTTTTTGATAAAGCTTATAGTTAGAGCTGGTTCAGGGAAACCTGGACCATCTCTTAGTTATGCTGCTATAGAACTAAACTGCTGGGGGATTTTCCTGTGGTACACGCACATTCACTCTCTCACACTCAGGATTTGATTATGACTTGATTATGAATATGTCATTACCCTTGTCTCTTTCTCTCCCTAGTTTGTGTCTTTCCTTCCTTCCCTCTCTCTCTTTCTGTATTCTCATCATGCAGGTTGCAGCATCAAGATCCAGTTTCCGAGGCTACGCTCATCGTCACCATTATTATTATTTTGCAATTAAAAAGTCGATATCAGTAACTGTATAAACTTGTAACCTGATACAGTTGTTGTGTATCTGCTGCTGGTCTCCCTCTCTCTCTTCTGAATCTCCCTCATCTCCCTCTTGTCCTTTCTCTCCCCCCATTTTCTGTCCCCCACCTCTCCACTGTCCCCCATTTTTCCTTTCACCCCAACCGGTCGAGGCAGATGACCGCACATCTCTGAGCCTGGTTCTGTCAGAGATTTCTTCCTGTTAAGAGGGAGTTTTTTCTCTCCACTGATGCCTAGTGCTTGCTCATTGTGTGAACTGTTGGGGTTCTCTGCTCTCCTTGATGTTGTCTATGTACAGTGCCTTGAGATAATGTATATTATGATTTGGTGCTATACAAATAAAATTGAATTGAATTGAATTGATTTACAACTAGGATGAGATAGATTAAGAATAAGGCTTTCGAACGATGAATATCCTGGTTTGGTCTTGGGATTGATTAATAATCTAGTATTAAAAATGGCTGCTACTCTTCCTCCTCGGCCTGAGCTTCTAGGAATATGGGTATTAGCATGAGTGGGTGGAGTTGACTCATTTAGACTGACGTTATCGTCTTCATGTAACCAAGTTTCAGTTACACAGAATAAATCAATACAATTGTCAGAAATAAGATCATTTATTAAAACAGATTTTGAGGAGAGAGACCTTATATTTAATAGTCCACATTTGAAAGTGGTATTATTTGACTCTATTTTATTGTTGGTATTAATCTTTATTAAGTTAGAATGTCAGCACACAATGACAAGTTACTGCCAGATATGCATCCATATTCGTGGAGGTCCACATGTCAGAGGTCAGACTCACTGCCTCCACGCTCTGCAGTTGAGCCTTGGCTTTGGCCTTCTCCTCCTCATATTTCTCCCCCACCATCTTCTTCAGAGCCTGTCTGGAAGGCAGAGTGTATGTGGGGTCAAGCTTTCCCACAAACTCTTTGAAGCCTGGATCATCCAGGTCCTGCTTTCGGTCCACTAAGACAGAATCAAACAAATAAAACTGTTATCTGACATCATGTTACTGTAACATTTTTAGTGGTGTGTACAGTTCCGTAGATAAACATAACCTACCATGAACAGTGTTCTCCTGCTTGTTTTCATGCTTAGCACTGTAGTGCCTAAGCATCGAGGATGTATTGTTATTATACACCAATTGCATGGAACAATGCAAGCACTGGACCTGTATGAACAGTAATGATCAAACAAGAAAACAAACGGTCAGGTCATAGAAATCACTTAAATCACCACACATGCAACTGTACCTAACTTACAAACTGCTAGCTTGCTACTGTTTAAGTTGCTTGTTTAGTAATAAAGTACTCACCTTATTAGGACTGATCAGCTCAAAGTGTTCCCACATTTGAGAACGGCTTCTCTTCCTGTTTGGCTCCATGTTGAACAACCAAAAGCAGTGATGATGATGATAACAGCAACAATGCACACAACAACTCCGACAACAAACCCACATGTGTGTCGGGTGCCTCTCGTGTTGTGTCAACGACTCATCTTGCGATATGAAGCTATCGTGCAACCGTTATGTATGAAGCAGTCACTGCTCTGTTGCAAAGCAAGCGTTGAAGCAGTGGTTCAAAGAGAATGTAACTTCAAGTTTGAAGCAAGGATTGGAGCTTCAGTGTCAGACTGACATCACTTCTGAATATACCAGAGACCAATTTATTACTAGATAAAAAATTCATACAAAACCTCTTGAGTGTAGGTCATGACACCAAGAAGGATTTTTTCATAGATTTTAATATGATATCACTTGTTATATGTAGGAAATAGGAGTTTTGCATTTCATAGTGATCATGCAAATGCACTGTGCTGCCGCAGCCACACCTTGTAAGGTAGCTTGGAACTTTTAGTAACTTTTCATGTTTAAAGTTTAAAGATCACACAGATGTGTCACAACTGGGGTTTCTGATCACAAATGCAGACAGAGAGGATTTTGTGAAAGTTCCACAGTTTATTGTGCACTCTGAACGAACGTCAACTTAAATTCTCAACTAAAAGAGTTTGAACATAAGCAAGCAAGGCTTGACTGGTCAGCGTCAACACAACTGCATTTATCCTTTGCGTGATACGAAAAGGCCCAATGTAGCGAGGATTGAACTTCTTCGACTCGGTCTTTAAGGGCAGATTCTTGGTGACCAACCAGACTCTCTGGCCCACACGGAAGGAAGGTCCCTGGTGTCTCTGTCTGTTGGCCTGTCTCTGGCAGCGAGTCGACATCTTGAGGAGAGTTTGTCGAGCCCTCCTCCAGGCTTGACGGCAGCGTCTCACTGACGCCTCAGCTGATGGTACTGCCACTGCCCTCTGTTGGTCAGGAAAGAGAGGAGGCTGGAATCCATTCTGTACCTCGAATGGTGACATGCCAGTAGAGGAGGAAACAAGTTGGTTGTGTGCCATCTCTGCCCAAATGAGATTTTGACTCCATAAAGGAGGGGTTTTGGGCAGTCATGCACCTCAGGTATTTCTCCAACTCCTGGTTGATCCTCTCTGTCTGGCCATTGGACTCTGGGTGATAGCCTGAGGAGAGACTAATTGAGGTGTTAAAACAGGCCCAAAATGCCTTCCAGAAACGTGCCGAAAATTGTGGCCCTCGGTCTGACACAATGTCCGATGGCACCCCATGGTACCATACCACCTCCTGCACAACCCGGTCTGCAGTCTCCTTAGCCTTCAGTAGTTTGGGCAAGGGAATGAAGTGTGCAGCCTTCGAAAAGCGATCCACAATAACCAGAATCACAGTGTTCCCTTGGGATTCTGGTAGGCCTGTAATGAAATCCATGAATTTGTGGGACCATGGCAGTGAGGGATGGGGAGTGGGTGTAGCAGCCCAGCAGGTCACTGAGTGGACGACTTCTGACTAGAACCGGTCTGACAGGCAGCCACAAACTCCTTGACATCAGAGGAGATTTTTGGCCACCAAAAACGTCTCTGGAAGAACTCTGATGTCCGGTCAGCTCCAGGGTGGCCCACCAGTCTAGACCCATGTCCCCACTGTAAGACCTCAGATCGCATGTTATTAGGGACATACAAGCGACCCTCTGGAGTGTTTTCTGGCACAGGTTCTGAGTCAAGTGCTTGGCATACCTTTTCTTCAATGGCGATGCGGACAGGGGCCACAATGTGAGCTGGGGGAAGGATGGGTTCTGGATCACTACTGTCCTCCGAAGGATCAAACTGCCGCGACATGGCATCTGCCTTGGTGTTCTTAGAACCTGGGCGATAAGACAGTGTGAAGTGGAATCTGGTAAAAAACAAGGACCATCTAGCTTGGCGGGGGTTCAATCGCTTAGCTTCCTTGATGTATTCCAAGTTCTTGTGGTCCGTCCAGACCATGAATGGGTGTGTGGCCCCCTCTAACCACTGTCTCCACTCTTCTAGTGCCAGTTTGATGGCCAAGAGCTCTCAGTTGCCAACATCGTAATTCTGTTCTGCTCCAGAGAATCGTCACGAGAAAAAGGCGCAAGGGTGTACCTTACCGTCCTCATCGGACCTCTGGGAGAGTATAGCCCCCGCCCCTACCTCTGAGGCGTCTACTTCTATGATGAAGGACATGTCTGGGTTAAGGTGAATCAGTATGGGAGCAGTATGTTTTAGTTTCTCAAAGGCCTTCTGCGCTGCCGGGGTCCAGTTAATCTTAGACGGGCTCCCTCTAGTGAGTTCAGTGATAGGGGCTGCCACTGCACTAAAACCACGAATAAATCTTCTGTAGAAGTTAGCAAACACGGGGCAGCGTTGGCTCACTTGGTAGAGCTGCCGTCCCCTGTTGAGGCTATAGTCCTCGCTGCAGGCGACCCCGGTTCGAATCCCGCACCGGACGGTCCTTTCCTGCATGACTCTCTCTGCCTCTCCATTTCCTGTCTCTCTGCACTTGACTATTGATTAAAGGTATTAAAAGCCCAAAAAAATATACTTTAAAAAAAAACAGATTAGTAGGGGCAGGACACTCAGTGATAGCCCACACTTTACCCGGGTCCATTGCGATTCCGTCAGGATCAACACAGTATCCTAAGAAGGAAGTATTAATGGTGTGAAACTCACTCTTCTCCAATTTGACATACAGATTGTTCCAGAGTAGTCTGACATGTTGAACATGAATCTGTGGGGACTCGGAAAAAATTAGGATATCATCCAAGTAAACAAACACAAAATTATTTAGCATGTCTCACAAAACATCATTGATCAGAGCTTGGAAAACGGCTGGGCTGTTAGATAGTCCGAATGGCATAACCAGGTATTCGTAATTTCCGTTTGGGGTGTTGAACGCCGTTTTCCATTCATCCTCCTTACGTATGCGAATCAAATTATAGGCATTTCTTAGATCCAGTTTTGAGAACATTTTGTGTCTAATGTAATGTCTAAAAAGTTCTCTGCAGCCCCAGAGTCAATTAAAGCTCAAAGTCTCACCTTATGTTCTTGTTTCTCCCTCCAACTCAGAGAAACAGCCATTACCAGCCTTGGAGTGTGAGTAGGGGAGGTGATTGCTCCACTCACCAGGACTCCCCTTTTCTCTGGTGAGGGCTGCCTTTTCCCTGCAGTCTTGGACACTGAAGGCGCAGATGGCCTGTAGTCCCACAATACAGACACCTCCCCTCACGCATCCTGCTCTGAGAGGATTTTGTGAAAGTTCCACAGTTTATTGTGCACTCTGAACAAACGTCAACTTAAATTCTCAACTAAAAGAGTTTGAACATAAGCAAGCAAGGCTTGACAAGTCAGTGTCTCAACCAAAAGTGTTTGAGCATTCAACAAACAAAAACTTAAAGAGTCACTATCTCAACCAAAGGAGTTCCAAAAGTTCCCAAAACAGGTAACAAAACAAGTAATCCACAGGAGGTTAGTTCCAAATAGAATCTCCCAGAGAGTGAGGTCCCCAACACAGGAGGTAGGTCCACGCCAACAGTTGATCATGTCTGAGCACAGAGGGAGAGTCTCTACTCTGCTTAAATGCTCCTCCTAGTGTCACATGGGCAGCAGGTGAATTCATTCTGTCTTAATTGCAACTTGGTTGAGTCTTGGATGCGCAGAATGTCTCCATCTGGTGGCAGAGCTAGAGTGGAGTCTCAGGTCTGACAAGATGTTCGTACAAGTCTTTAGAAGGAGTTAAACTCAGGAGGTCACTTGATCTTTGTCTAGTTCTTGGTCTGATCACCCTGCCAAGTTTCATGCATGTACTGTAAATGAAACCTTGTACCATTTGCCATTGTAGTGACACTTCAGTTTGTGCAGCACACCATGGAATCATATTAGCACAAAATTACAAATATACTTGAGTCTTTACTTTCATCTTTTTGACAGTGATCAAACAGAAATCATGAGAAATCATGATTTGATGTAAAAAGGCAACTGTCTGTTGCCTCTTTACATCAAAAAATAAACAATAACAGGTCATAATTATATGAGACTGTATTTGTCTGTGTATTTCTCTTTGTTTTTTCTTTGGTTAGGGCCTTAGCTTTTTCCCCATACTTTGCATGAACCCACTTTAGTTCCTGATTGTTGATGACTGTCCAATCCAAAGCCACTCTGTCATTAATAAGATGCCAGACTGCGAAGGTGTAATACTACATTATAAAGTGCCTTATCTTTTGGTCTGTCCCTCTCATTCTCCCCTCAGCACAGATAAACATTATGACTTCACTTGCTTTATTTTCTTTGCTTTACTTTGCTGTCAGTGTCCTCACTTTAACTGATAGCTCACTTTCCAGCATCACCACTGCAGCTTCACCAGCAGCCTCAAAGTGCACTCTTCTAAACCGCTTCCAGCCAGACTTTGTGGTCCAGGGTAACTATGTCATCGGTGGGATTTTCCCCATTCATTTTAGTCTGAAATTGCGAGACCTCAACGGCACCTACAGACCACCACCGATAAATTGCAATGCGTGAGTTTCATAGACAGTGGGAGGATTTGACTTATTTTTTCCTGTGAATTATCTAATTTTGCATTCTTATAAATATAAAATGGACTGAATGTGTTTATAATCATTAGAGTTTTTAAATTAACACACTACATTCATCTGTATCAGCCACAAATTTAATCCCAGAGTTTTCCGGTGGGCTCAGACTATGAGACTGGCAGTGGAGGAGATAAACCAGAATCCAGTGCTGTTGCCGAATCACACACTGGGCTACAGAATCTTTGATTCATGTGCACATCCACTGACAGGACAGAGAGCTGTTTTATCAATGCTGAATGGAGTGAGTGAGGGAAACTCTTCTATGTGCACAAATGCCTCATCAATCCTTGCTGTGATTGGGGCTTCTGGATCCGCTGAGTCTATTGTTGTGTCAAGAATCCTGCAAACATTCAGGATCCCCATGGTAACATGGTGACTGTTATTTATGTCAGTCAACACAAAAATGTTCTTTTCTCAGTAACACTGCACTCTACTTTTACACAGATCAGCTACGCTTCTTCATGTGCATGTTTGTCAGACAGACAAAAATATCCAACCTTCTTCAGAGTAATTCCTAGTGATGACTACCAGGTAAAATGTAAAACATGTGGTCAGTTACTGTTTTCAGTCAAAGCTCTACTACTCCGTCATCAGAAATAATTATTACAACTACCTTTAAAGCTTTAAACTGTCAAATTTAAACTATGAATAAAAAAGAGGCAAATCTTCAAACACTAAGAAATGGATTTAAATATAAGTATATATAGCTTAGAGAGAGAGAGAGAGAGAGAGAGAGAGAAAGCATATAAGTTTTCCTCTTTCTTATATTATGTTCATGTTAATTTCAGGTTTGGTCATTATAATAATTGCGGTTGATAATCCTTTGTTATAATCCTTATTTTTTATTTATTTTTTGTTGTTTTGTATAATCCTATGCTTGTTGATGTCTGATGTTGTTATGCTTGTTTGAGAGTCTTACATATACAGCACTGCTTACATTTTATTAAGATGGAACAATGCTTATATGTTGTGTCCCTATTCAATAACACATCAATATTTCTTTGTTTTGCCAAACTTCCATGCTTTATCATTTACAGAATACAAACATGTTATAACAGGGCACAACACCAAATCATTTATGAAGATATTGCTTTTCAATTATGAACGTTTTTAATGTCTGTGATATGAATCTGAGTGAGTTGATTTTCTTTTTCTGTTGAGCCCAGGTGAAAGCCATTGCACAGCTGCTGGTTCACCTTAACTGGACTTGGGTGGGGCTGCTGCGAGGAGACCATGATTATGGCCGCTTTGCTGCAAAAGGTTTATTGAGAGAATTACAGGACACCAAAGTATGTGTAGCGTACCAAGAAATTATTCCTCTGCTCTACACTCGCCAGATGGGACTAAGGATCATGAAGGTATGAAAACACTGTAGGCACTGTTGACTTCTACCTTTAAATGTTAAGTAGTCTGTATTTATAGAGAGCCTTTCTGGTGTTGATGACCACTCAAAGCTGCTTTACACTACAGTTTTTGTCATTCACCAATTCACATAAAATCAAACATCTATATATTGCATGTATGTGGAGCACATTTTTTATCACACTTCTTTCAAACCCATTCACACACTGCTGGCACAGTAATGTGAGGTTAAGTGTCTTGCCCAAAGAAACATCAGCATGTAGACTCATGGAGCCAGTAATCAACTCCTCAACCTTTCAGTTGAAAGACAATTCACTCTAACACTGATCCACCATTGTCCCGTTAATGTGTTCTTATCACAAGATAAAATAATAACTGCCTCTGGAACTCTAAGGGGTGGGTAGAGTGGTGATTTGATGCTATAAATGTGTATATTTGTATAGTGTTAATGAGTTTCTGTTAAAGACACATTTGTGCTGCTAACACATATTAACAGATAGACCCATTACAGCTCCTATTCGTGGACCTACTGTGGTCATTATATTTAGACACTCTAGAAGAAAACTGTATCTTTTTCTCACTTTCATCCATTTATCTCATCAGGCCCATATTAGATCCAGAAAGAGTCATGACGTGAATTGTAACTCTGTAACCATGTATCAATAAACCTTTCCTTAGAACATCACTTAACTAAGTCCACATAGGTGAGTAAATGTGCTTTCAATCAAAAAATCCACAAAGGGATCAGAATTGTAAAACATGAGACAATGTCCAGAAAATGAAGAGCTCATGACACGAGGAAGATGAATAATGTCACAGGTGGAACTATTGGGGCAGAGCAGAAAAATGTGTGAGGTCAAGAGGCAATGTTAGTACTAAATTACACCAGGAAATGATGAATCATGTAAACAAAAACATGACCTGACTTTGGCAAAAAAGACCTAATCAAAAATACACAAGGAAAAAGTACACCAAATAAAACCTGACTAAACAACTCATATTGATATTCAAAAGTAATAAAGTACCAGTGGCAGATGGAGTTACTGAAATTCTTCTGCTGTTGAGGTTTGAAATATCAAATTATACTAAGATCTATAGACATACTAGTTATTTTTCATTGTGTACATCTGGGTATTTCTTAATGTCACTGAGTTTTGTTTTTGTCTTCTTGTAAAACCCTATCATCTATATTTTCTGACCCTCTGTAAAGGTGATGCGTAGCTCTACTGCAAAAGTGGTGGTGGTATTTTTAGGCGATTTGTTGATGACACCTTTCATGAGAGACTACATGACTCAGAACATCACTGGAATCCAGTGGGTGGCGAGTGAAGCCTTGGTCATGTCATCAGTCCTTTCAGGGAAAGAGTATTACCCTTACATGGGAGGAACCATTGGGTTTGGCATCAGAAAAGGTCATATCCCCACACTGGGTGACTTCCTGCAGACAGTAAACCCAAAGAGATATCCTGACAATGTGCTGGTGCACGAGCTGTGGGAGTCTCTGTATGGTTGCAGTCCTCTTCCATCCTCGGTCACCCAGATGCCGCCTTGCTCAGGGCAGGAGTCTCTGCTGGAACAGCACTCAGCCTACATGAATACATCCAGCCCTAGTATCACCTATAATGTCTATAAGGCTGTATATGCCATTGCTCATTCCCTGCACAAGCTCCTTCTCTGTCAGCCAGGGAGGGGGCCTTTCCAGAACAACTCATGTGCTCAGAGCAACAACATACACCCTTGGCAGGTACTGTATAATCCAGCATTTCTTTACCATTACACACAGTGGGTCAAAGCCCAATGGTGGGCCTTGCAAGTATTGTAGGTGGGATTCAGATCATGATAACTATCTCCTATTTGTGCCCAGCCATGGAAAAAACAGGAACAAGTAGGCTAAGGGGCATTTTGATTTATTTACAGATTTCCATCAATGTCTAACACTGGGGTGGCCAATTATTTTCCCCAAGGAGCCACATGAGAAACAAAAAATATTGTTGAGGGTCGGGCCAAATTTGAATTAATTTTAATTTAATTTGATCTCTTTTATCTAAAAAAGCAGTAAATTGTATTGTTTTGGTGTAAATTTAGTAGCATACAAACACAAAATAAACACAATTACTAACCTACTAACTCTACTAAAAATATCAAATTATTACACTATATAATGAATACTATTATACTATACTACTGTAGACACCACCAACAAAGAGTCCAGTTGGACCCCCAGGACGGAGCCAGCCTTCCTGATGATCTTTTTGGCGTCTGCTGCCCTCAGCCTGCTGCCCCAGACACACCATCCTACAGTCTGACATACTGTGGTCGACCCATCAAATAATCTTATACTACATAGTATATAGTATAGTATAATAGTAATCCATGAAACCAGGGGAGAGTCCACCTGCATGGCCATCAGCTTACTCCCCAGTGGGATGTTATTAAACGCACTGGAGAAGTCAAAGATCATGATTCTCACAGTACTTCCCGGTGTGTCCAGGCGGGCGCAAGTACAGTGGAGCAGGAAGATGATGGCGCCCTCCATTCTTAGTTTCAGCTGGTAGGCAAACTGAAGAGGGTACAGCGATGAGCTGACCAGGGGCTGAAGATGTGACAGGACCAGCTACTCCAGGGACTTCATCAGGTGGGACGTCAGTGCCAGCAGTCTGTAGTCATTGGAGGTGATGTGACACACCTTCTTCATGGAGTTTGTGCTCCAGCTTCCTCCTGTAGCTGTCTTTACCCTGTTGGATCCTCTCCTTAAGCTCCCTCTGAACATGCCTCATCTGCTCCCTGTCCCCATTTTTGAAGGCCCTCTTCTTCTCATTCAGCAGACCTTGATGTCTCTGGTGACCCACCATTCGTTGTTGGGCAAACAGTGTACAGTCACTGTAGGAACAACACTGTCCACACAAAAGTTGGTGTACCCGGTTATGCAGTCCATGAGATCATCAAGGTCCTCTCCATGCGAATCACAGAGCAACTCCCAGTCTGTTAGTTTGAAGCAGCCCTGCAAAGCTTCATCGGTGACCGTGAGATCTCCTCACAGTCCTAGTGGTCACAGAAAGTACAGATGCTGGTGGGCTTTCTTAGTGATGTGTGTGGTCCATGTGAGATTGTCCGTGATGTGTATGATCAGAAACTTTCTACTCTGGACAGTCTCTATGGGAAGGTTGTTGATGCACAGTGGAGTGTTTGTGCGTGGAGACCATCTGAAGTCAATGACCAGTTCTTTTGCTTTGTCCATGTTCAGGGACAGGTTGTTGTTGCTGCACCAGTCGCAGAGCTGTGCCACATCCTGTACAGGGCCTTGTTGTCGCGGCTGATCAAACCCACCATGGTCGTATCGTCCGCAAACTAGATGACTTGGTTTGAGCTGTGCATTTTCTCACAGTCATGGATAAGGAGTGTGAACAGCTGAGCATGCAGCCTTGACAGGCTCCAGTGTTCAGCACAGTTGTGCTGGAGTTTCCTGTCCCCTATCCTGACTGCCTGGGGTCATCCTACCAGGAAGTCTAGGATCCAGTTGCAGAGGGTGGTGTTTAAGCTGAGCTCAGTCAGTTTCCTTAACAGCTGCTAGGGGATTATGGTGTTAAATGCTGAACTAAAGTCGACAAACACCTACATTCTGATGTAGGTGTCCTTTCTGTCCCAATGTGGGAGGGCCAGGTGGATGGCAGTGGTGATGGCATCGGTCTGGTCCAGCAGCTTTCTGTGGGTTGACTCTGAGCAGAGCCTTCCTCACTCCATGGTTAGACAGGCAGGGTACCAGGTCATGAGGACTGTGTCATTCTTCTCCTCAAACCTAGCGTAGAACTGGTTCAGTGCCTCAGGAAGGGAGCCTTCACCATCACAGGAGGGTGGAGCAGGCCTGCAGTATGTGACAACTTGTATGCCCTGCCATAGGCACCGCATGTCGTTGGTGTCAGTGAAGTGGTTGTGGACTTTCTGAGCGTGAGTGCGTTTGGGGTTGTTATGGCGCAGAACAACTCAGCTCTTTCTTTTCTCATAGATGCTTCATTCCCCGACCTATAAGCATGGCTTTCAGCAGCATCCTCACCTCTGCAGCCCCAATCATGGTTTCTGATTGGGGCATATGGTGATGGTCTTAGGAGTGGTGACATCCTCTATGCACTTGCTGATGTAGCTAGTCACAGTTGATGTGATCTAGGTAAGTTGAACCGTTGAACCGTTGTAGGTGGCTGCTTCCTTGAATATGTCCCAAACTGTGCATTCAAAGCAGCCCTGTAGAGCTGACATGGCTCCAGGTCCTTGTCTCTAACTGGCCTGGTTTAGTGCGTATCAGAAGAAAGGTAATATACTTAAAGGCGACATAGACCGGAAGCTCCAATTAACGCTGCGTTTGTGTGTGTGTGTATCTGCGTCATTACCTTGTTTATGAAACCCTAAAGTTTCAGAACAAACAGTTCAGCCACTGCTGAGAAAATAGTGTTGTATTGTTTTCCTGGGCTCTGCGAAGCGGATCGGCACTTCCTTAATTTGATGTCGTCATCAGAAATCCTCACCACTCCTCTCACCACCGTAGCACCTCCTGGTGCGGCACTAGTCCGGGCACATCCAGTTGCGTATATTCAACCGCAGAAGAAGAAGAACTACTCTCGTTGTAGCTGCTGAGATGCAGAGCATCCACCGTGCCAGAGGGGGAGCTGTGTATCTGAGAGCTAGCCTATCTATTGCGTCACTTCCAGGTACCTGGCCAATCACAGGACAGTAGGATAGCTCTCGTTGGCTGGCCAATCACAACACAGTCCACATTCTGGGGGTGTGGTTTTGGTCTGAAACAGCGCAGCTGACGAGAGCGTCAGTGAGGAGATATTTTGATCGGCTCGTTTGCAGTGATTAGGAGGTTTTTAATCATGAAAACAAGTTAATATATGTAAGTAGACCTCCATAACTAACATATATGTGTGATACAAGCATTCTATGTCGCCTTTAAGAGTTAGAAAGATCAAAGAAAGATACATTTTTCTAATATCAAATGAAATAAAATAAGTATAAGTGGCTCTATGTTGTGGATGGATCAGTCGGTTGCTGAATGAGGTGAATGATGACGATGTGCTAACTCTCATCTAGTCCCTAAATAATTAGCATCATAGCCAATACTTCATACACAAAGCTGTGTCATTCACACATTATTCAATAACATCAGGTTGGTTTGTTATTCATATTAATAGCAGATACTCACATGCTCCTGTTACAGCTTATAATAGAACACATTTCGATGTTCGTAACATTTGCATTTTTAAACCACAATACTGAGCTAGCTAATAACAATCTAGCTACATAACATTCTGAACAGATGTGCTGTCAAGTGGCATCCAACAGGTCCCAGTCACGGTAAAAAGCTTAGGAAGGTGGTACAGAGCCGACCTGACTGATAGCGCAAACGTGAAGGAGATGCTCAACCAAGCAGAAGAATGGCTGAAAGCCCTGGAGAGGAGTGGCCTGCCCGGCAAGTTCAAGGTATGGGGCTACCAACATTCAAGATTCAAAGTGTTTATTGTCATATGCACAGTAAAGAAACACGTTTCCCTGTACAATGAAATTCTTACTTTGCTGTCCACTCAAAAACACCAGCATAAAGTAGAAAAGAGATGCTTTTGTAAAAAAAAGTATAAATATACATAAGAAAAATATAAATATTACAAAGAAACTAAAATAACATATATGCATAAAATAAGTGTAAACATATGCATATATACAAGGAATAAGAATATTACAAAAAAACTAACATAACATATATGCATAAAATAAGTGTAAACATATGCATATAAACAAGAAATAAGAACTGTACATAAAGTGAACACTGGTTGTGCAATTTAACAGATTTAAAGTGACATGTTTCAGGTTTTAAAGTGACGGTAACAGATTAAAGTGACAGTGTAACCAGGTGACAGGATTATTGTAGTCCCGTTCAGCTGTTGAGGATTCTGATGGCAGTGGGGTAAAAAGAGTTCTTTAGACGGGTTGTCCTGCATTTGGCACTCCTGTACCTCCGTCCTGAGGGCAGGAGTGTAAACAGTCCATGTTGTGGGTGGGTGCTGTCTTTGATGATGGTGGCAGCTCTCCTGTGGACTCTGCGGTGGTAGATGCTGTGCAGTGAGGGCAGTGGGGACCTGGTGATCCTCTCAGCTGTCTTTACCACTCTCTGCAGGCGTTTGCAGTCCATGGCTGTAGTGCTGCCGTACCACGCACTGATGCAGTTGGTCAGACTGCTCTCCACGACACAGCTGTAGAAGTTGCTGAGGATCTTTGTCGACATGCCAAACTTCCTCAGCCTCCTCAGAAAATACAACCGTTGCTGTGCTTTCTTGAGCAGCTGTGTTGTGTTGGTGGTCCATGTGAAGTCCTCAGTGATGTGGACCCCGAGGTACTTAAAGCTGCTCACCCGCTCCACTTCAAGATCCCGGATAAACAGTGGTTGGTGAGGTCTCCTCTCCTTCCTCATGTCCACTATCATCTCCTTCGTCTTGTCTGTGTTTAGGGTGAGGTTGTTGTCCTCGCACCAAGAAACCAGACTGTCCACCTCCGTCCTGTAGGCCGCTTCGTCCACCGCAGTGATGCATCCTATCACTGCAGTGTCGTCAGCTCCTGTGGCCACTGCTTGTGTACAAGGCCACCTTGACAACAGTGGAGGCTTTGGAAAGGAAAATCAATAACTTCCTCAGGAGGTGGCTGTCTGTCCCCAAAAGCTTTTGCTCTATAGGGCTATACAGCTCCCGGAGCAAACTGCAATTGCCAATTACATCAGTTGTGGAGGAATTAAAGACAGTCAATGTCCGGTTGGCCATGATGTTGTGCAACAGTGATGATCAGACTGTGCGAAGGCTAACATTGTGGTGAAGACGGGGCGGAAGTGAAAGGCCAGTGGAGCTCTGAGGGAAGTGCAGGAGCACTTACAACATGGAGACATCATGGGCACAGTTACCCAGGGGAGGCTGGGCCTGGGAGTCATCACCCAAGCACACTGGAAGGAGGCGAGGGCAAAGGACCGGAAAGGGATGGCGCAGAAGGAGATTTGGGCTGCGACCAGATATTGTGCTCTGGTCCAAAGCCATGAGGCAGGTAGCCCTAATAGAGCTGACGGTACCCTGGGAGGAAAGGATTGAGGAGGCACATGTATGCAAGCTGGGGAAGTATCATCTCTGAGAGCCAGCACAGGGGTTGGAGAGCCTGGAATCTACCGGTGGAGGTGGGTTGCAGGGGGTTCCCGGGTCACTTTGGAGAGCATTGGGGATGCTTTGGGTTAAAGGGGCAACCCACAAGAACCTGGTGATCAAAATATCAAAGCAGAGACAGCATCCAGATGACTATGGTTAAAGAGGAGCGAGCAGTGGCTAACCAGGCTGGCAGAGGGGGCGGGGGTCAGAGCTGAGTGGTGAAGTCCTGAATGGCTGAGGGAACAGTTCCAGGATGCTGGTTCTGCTGTCAAGCCCCATTGAGGTGTAGTGGGCTAGTTGACAAAACACTGGTCAAGTGGGGTGCCCACTTGAAAACCCCGTGAAGTCGATAAGTCTGAATCATTCAGCTCTGCACTCAGTTGAAGACGTCTGAGGGGAGCGACTTCTATGCTAGCCACCACACATAGGGAGCAGGAAGTAAGTAGGTTACATCACAGCCAAGTGCAGTGGCTGTGATGTACCCTATCGTTTGAAGACATGGTTTGAAGACCACCAATACTGTGATTTGAAACATTGTGTGGCTTCTTTGAAATTTCAACTTGCATATTCTGTACAAAACGTAAATCTCTGACTTTAAAAAAACACGTTTTTCTTTGTTTACTCGATTTGCGCTGGGCTTACTTGTTGCTGGTTAACTCGTGGTGGGCACATTTACCAAAGTTAGGTAACATACTGTACATATGACAGACATATTTTCTGTGTTCTAAAAAATCAAAATATATTTGAATCTTAATGGTATGTTCATGAATATTTTTAAATTGTTCATTGTTCGATTGTAAACACAGCACTGGACTTCTCACTTATGAACAAAAAGATGATTACAATTATTTCTGATCAATATTGACATTGATATACGTAGCAATGTGGGTCAACATGTTTTCATTTCCATGTGATGTGTTCACTTTAACATTATGTTACATTTCTACTGCTATACAAATTTAGGCTGTGGATTTGTAGGGGCCTTAATCCTCAAAACTCTGAAGACTGAAAACCTTGTTTAGGGCAATTCAGTGTTTCATGTTGTGCATTTCCTAATTTTAAAGCTTCAACACTACCTCCAGGAAGTGAACTTTCAGATTGGTGATGAGGAGGTGGACTTTGATGCCAAGGGTGACTCTGTACCCTATTATGATATCATCAACTGGCAGAGAGGCAAAGAAGGAAACATTGAATTTGTCAATGTGGGTTTGTTTAATGGAACCAAGGCTGTTGGAGAGGAGCTGTTGATCCAGGAGGACAGGATAATGTGGGCAGGACATCAGAGTGAGGCAAGCGGCTCACACTGTGTTTTTACCTTCATCAGATGCCAACTGTTGAAGTTCTGTAGGTTGAGATGGAGGTAAGTCAGGTGGACAGAACTGATACAGGGTCATTTGTTTTCATACACAATGGAGATTCAAAGCCCACCTGTGATGTGTTTGTTGACCTACCATCCACTGTTGTTTTCCTCATGGATTGGGATTGGCTCTGGCTCCCCGTGACCCTCTTGTGCAAGATATAGTGGTAGACAATGAATTAATCATTCTTCATGACATTAAATGCTTCTGAAAGAGCTCTCATACATCTACAGCTAAATATATTTAACAGAACCACAGGTTATGGAACAGCTTATGGGCATGAACCCAGTCCTCAGTGTACAGCTTGTAACCATGTGACCATCAAAAGGTTGTTTGCTGACTACTGGCATACCTGTAAACGAGATTGACATCTGCAGAGCAAATATATATAACCAACATACAACTCAAAACACTGTGTACAAATACTTTATTTTCGAGTGGTTTTGAGGTAATATCAGCACATGGTCTTTCCACTCTAGGTGCCAGTGTCTGTATGCAGTGCCAGTTGTCTTCCAGGCTCCCGGAAGGCTGTCCGTCGTGGGGAGCCTATCTGCTGCTTTGACTGTGTACCATGTGACAGTGGTAAAATTAGCAATCAGACAAGTGAGTTTGAGCTGAACAATAAAAAGTCAAAGCAAATACATTCTTACAATTACAGTACACAAGTAATGCAATACTGAAATTTTCTGCCCTTTAGACTCAGTAGATTGTGCAACTTGTCCTGAGGACTTCTGGTCAAACAAAGATAGAACAGCCTGCATCTCCAAGAAAGTGGAGTACTTGACCTTTGATTCATTGGGAATAGCCCTGACAGTGATGTCTGTGGTGGGCGCCTGCTTCACTCTGGCTGTCTGTGGAGTCTTCTTCTGTTACAGACACACAGCCATCGTCCGTGTGAATAACTCTGAGCTCAGTTTCTTTATACTGTTTGCGCTGACTCTATGTTTCCTGTGTTGTCTGCTTTTCATTGGAAAGCCAACATATTGGTCCTGCATGCTGCGCCACACTGCCTTTAGCATCACATTTTCACTGTGTATTTCCTGCATCCTGGGGAAGACCCTGGTGGTACTGGCTGCATTCACTGCCACCAGGCCAGGGCACAACATCATGAAGTGGCTGGGGCCTAAGCAGCAGAGGACCATTATCTCCAGCTGTACTCTGGTTCAGGTGGTTATCTGTGCTGCCTGGCTCATTGATTCTCCCCCGTTTCCATCCAGAAATACACAATATGAACATTCAAAGATCATACTGGAGTGTAGTGTGGGCTCTAGCCTGGCTTTCTGGTGTGTTCTTGGATATATTGGATTACAGGCCTGTCTGTGCTTTGTATTGGCTTTTCTGGCTCGAAAGTTGCCAGGAAACTTCAACGAGGCCAAGTTCATCACATTCAGCATGCTGATTTTCTGTGCTGTGTGGCTAGCATTCATCCCTGCTTATATCAGCTCCCCGGGAAATTATACAGATGCAGTTGAGTCATTTGCCATCTTGACCTCCAGCTTTGGCTTATTGTTCTGCCTGTTTGCTCCAAAGAGTTACATTATTTTACTGAAGCCTGAAAAGAATACAAAACAGCACCTGATGGGGAAAGAAAAGAAATGAAATGACACAAATTAACCCAAAATTATTGAATCAGTAGCAAATGGACTTGTAGATTTCTTCCAGTTGCTTAAGGGTAACTTACCATTTAAAAAACATGTTTGTTAGTCAATGTTGTTTTGATATTGACATTTCTTTACAGACATGTAATTGGTGTGTCGGAGCATGGAAAAGACGAAACATAGGGCAATAAATTTGAAGGATGTCAAGAAGGTTTACATAACATGGAACCTTCACAGGATGCTTACAGAAAACCAGTGATTACAATATGTGTGACCAAATAACATTGAAATACTGGTTCTTGGTCATTTCCATGGTAGATCATAAACTTGGGTAGACTACAACAAAATAAACAATGCAGTGATATTTCCACCTTTGGCAAAGTCTTCATCATAGCTGCTGAATATTTGTATCAGCTCTCACCAGTGACAGGAAAGCCTCTTACACAGAATAAACAAAGACCAATTTATGGGGAAATACTTTGTATCACATAGAGTTGACAGAAATACTGCAACAAGAAGATCAGTACTCCAACTAACTCACATGTATTAGAGGTAACAAGGCAGTCAGAGATGGCAGACTTGACCTGATTCACACAACAAGCCTCTGTTGGTCATATTGGCAAGTGTGGAAACATAGACAGATAGACAGACAAACTGACAGACAGACAGAGCCACTAAAAACAATACTTCACTCCAACTCTGTGGGGTGAAGTAATGAAACCTATTTGAATTGCCTGTTAAACAACATTGATAAATGGTCAGTATTTATATAGAGCTTTTCTAGTCTTGATTCATTCTGGCTACTTTACACTACAGTTTTGCTATTCACCCATTCACTCACTCTTTCATACCCATTCACACGCTGCTGGCACAGTGGGGTTAAGTTGCTTGCCCATGTAGACGAGCATAGCCGGGAATTGAACCCACAACTTTCCAGTTCAAAGATGACTCAATCTACCACTACACATCTTGAGAAGTGTCAGATGGTCTTGTGGGTGGAGTGCATATATATATATATATGTATATATATATGCACTCCACTGACAAAATTATTAATTCCGCTACAAATTAGGTTTATTGGCAAATGTACAAACTAACAGCTGTTTGCAATAGACACATCAAACAAAAACAATTTAAATAGCTTATCACAACTAATATTACAAATGGTTTCTTCAAGTTCAACACAAAATGCCACATTCAATTCCCTTTACTGTTATGACCTGCTGCAAACATAATACATAGTGTAAGACACCAGCTTCTGGCAGCGTTCCTGAGGAATCTTAACCTATTCCTCATGGGCAATGGCCTCCAGTTCACTAATATTCTTTGGTTTGCGTGCTGCAACCACCTTTTTCAAATCCTACCAGAGACTTTCAATGGAGTTCAAGTCAGACGACAGTGATGGCCACTTTAGTATCTTCCAGGACTTCTTCTGAAATCAAGCCTTGGTGGACTATGATTGGGATTATTGTCTGGTTGGAAGATCCAATGACGCCCAAGCTTCAGCTTCCTCACAGACAGCATGACATTTTCTCCTGGGATTTCCTGATACTTGATTGAATCCATCTGTCCCCTAACCTTAATCCAAGTGAAGAAGCCCCAGAGCATCACTGTGCCACTGCCAAGCTTCATTATTCTCCTCCAGACCATACTTATTCTGTTGTAATTTCTTGTCCTTACACTAGTGTAGTCATATTTCCATCATCTGTTTTAGTTGTTGTTGTTTCTTTTCTTTGTGAAATAACAGTTTGCAGTGCAGTTGCAGTAAATACAACCCTAAGTCATTGTTGCATAGTCCATTTTAGTCAGGAGGCTACTTTTAGTTGTAATATTTATTTTTTTTGATCTGAATGATGATGATGTGCTCAGAGAGTTGCTAAATCATAAGCATCAATACTTCATACACAAAACTGTGTCATTCACACATTATAAGCACATCAGCAGAGTCACTGCACCCATGACCAATTATGCTTAGGGCCCCCAAAAGCTTAACAGCGGCCCTGCACATTCGGTTGGTTTATTATTCATGTTAATAGCAGATGCTCACATGCTCCTGTTACAGCTTATTATACGATCATCTGATCGAACACAAGTTTTGATGTGCGTAACATTTGCATTTTAAAACAACAATACTGAGCTATAGCTAATAACAATATAGCCACATAACGCTTGGCCCAAGGGTTCCAGTGATACATCGTTTGTGAAAAACGGATGAACAAGTCAAAAGTTAATGTACATACATGCATGTCCAACTTTGTCCTGCTGGTGGCACTAGAGCTCTCGAGCTTGTGTTGCTTACACAGTATCACCACTTGAACCCAAGTAACGGGTGGTCTGCTGTTAAATTATTACAATTTTGTGGAATTATTACATTATCAGGACCTGCAAAATGAAGGCTAACCTGATGTGTAATAACCTCCCGTTAATGTAATACTTTATTACATTTTTGGTAAAAAGTGTATTACATTATTGGGAAATGCACTTTATTACATTGTCAGGAAGTTATTACATTATCAGGTTTTATTACATTTTCAATGGACTCAAGTGCACATTTTTATTACATTATCAGGGATTTATTACGTTATCAGGTTCTACAGTCCCTCTCACTGCTCCAACACCCTGAGATGTTCCTAGATTGAAGGAGCGAAACATCTATGAAGGATGGCTCTTGGCTGACAACCCTGCAGCCAGCCAAACAGCACCGTCAGAGGTGCTTCAGGCAGAAATGCTGAACAGGTAGCTCTACCTCTGCTTACATCAATTACTTAATGACTATTGTACAGCACTATGGTCTGCTGTTTTTTATGTGCTTCATACATGAATTGGATTATATGTCACCAAGAGATGTTTGATACAATTTCACTTGTGATATGTAGGAAGTCTAAGTTGTGCGTTTCATAGTGATCATGCAAATTCACTGCTGTTCCACAGACACACCCTGTAAGGTAGCTTGGAACTTTTAGAAACTTTTCATGTTTAATGTTTAAAGATTACACAGATGATCTGTACAAGTCTTCAGAAGGAGTTACACTCAATAGGTCACTTGATCTTTGTCCAGTTCTTGGTCTGATCACCCTGCCAAATTTCATATATATACTTTCAAATTTGAAGTACTTGAAAATATGTCAGAAATACTAAACAGAGACCCAAACACCTTAAAAAAGGAAAAGGACATTAGTTGAGTCTTTACTTTCATCTTTTGACAAGGACCAAACAGAAATCACGAGAGACACAACTGTATGTTGCATCTTTGCATCAAAAAACAAATAATAACAGGTACATAATCATATGAGACTGTACTTGTTTGTGTATTTCTCTTTGTTTTTGCTTTCTTTGTCTAGGCCCTTAGCTTTTTTTCCCACAGTTTGCATTAACCCACTTCCTGATTGTGGACTGCTGTCCAATCCAAAGCCATTCTGTCTTTAATAAGATGCCAGACTGAGAAGGTTGAGATTATAAAGTGCCTTATATTTTGCTCTGTCCCTCTCATTCTCTCCTCAGCACAGAGAAATATTATGACTTCACTTACTTTATTTTCTTTGCTTTACTTTGCTGTCAGTGTCCTCACGTTAACGGATGGCTTACTTTCCAGCATCACCACTGCAGCTCCACCAGCAGCCTCAAAGTGCACTCTTCTAAACAGCTTCCAACCAGGCTTTGTGGTCCAGGGTGACTATGTCATTGGTGGGATTTTCCCCCTGCATTTTAATCTGAAAATGCCAGACCTTAACGGCACCTACAGACCACCACCGATAAATTGCAATGGGTGAGTTTCATAGATGATAGTGGGAGGATTTGACTTACTTTTTCCTGTGAATTATGTCTAATTTTGCAGTCTTAATATAAAATGGACTGAATGTGTTGATAATAATTATAGATGTTAAATTAACAGAATACATTCATCTGTATCAGCCACAGAATTGATCCAAGGGCTTTCCGGTGGGCTCAGACTATGAGACTGGCAGTGGAGGAGATAAACCAGAATCCAGTGCTGTTGCCGAATCACACACTTGGCTACAAAATCTTTGATTCATGTGGATATCCACTGACAGGACAGAGGGCTGTTTTATCGATGCTGAATGGAGTGAGTGAGGAAAACTCTTCTATGTGCACAAATGTCTCATCACTCCTCGCTGTGATTGGGGCTTCTGGATCTGCTCGGTCTATTGTTGTGTCGAGAATCCTGCAGCTATTCAAGATCCCCATGGTAACAGGGACTTTTATTTATGTCAATCATCACAAAAATGTTTTTCTTTTCTTTTCTGATTAACACTGCACTCTGTTTTCACACAGATCAGCTACGCTTCTTCATGTGCATGTTTGTCAGACAGACAAAAATATCCAACCTTCTTCAGAGTAATTCCTAATGATGACTACCAGGTAAAATATAAAACATGTGGTCAGTTACTGTTTTCAGTCAAAGCTCAACACATTTCCTACTCTGTCATCAGAAATAATTGTTACAACTACCTTTAAAGCTTTAAACTGTCAAATTAAATAAACAAAGAGGCAAATCTTAAAACACTATTGGCGTATTTCCAACGGCTCTACTTGCCTCGCCTCAGCACGACACGCCACGGTTTAGGTTGCATCTCCACTACAAAAAAAGTACCTAGTCATCACTGCGAGGCGGCGTGAAACTGCAGTGACTTAGTTTTTATACGCGACACACAAACAAACACACACACACACACACACACTAGTGACTTTACACCAGTAACTGATCTACAGTTCGGCAATGTTTGGCTTGATTTCTGTCCACACGTCTCCGGAGCACGGTCTCCTACTCCACAGACTACAGTGGCAGGGTCTGTGATGCAGCTCGTGGTCAGCTGTGCAGTCCCTAAGTACACCAGATTCCTCTGTTAAATATAGAGATTTCCCTGGTAGATGTTGGAGATTAGTTCACATTTTTAGGATTGTTAAGTAGTTTTAACTGATCCACAGTTTGGCACTGTTCGGCTTGATATCTGTGTGGGACGTCTTTTCCTGTTATGGCAGTCTGACCAATAATCGCATAGTACCTACTCAGCACACTTTTGGAACCTCACCGGAGCAGGTGCTAAAAATAGTACCTGGTACCAGGAAATGCTACTTAGAGTATTGCCGGTGGAAATACGCCATAAGAAAAGGATTTAAATATTAATATTGAAATATATATAATAATATTAATTAATATTCAAATATATTATATTAAATATATATAGCCAATACTGTATGTATATATAAATATATATATATATATATACATATATATATATATACATATATATGTATATATATATATACATATACATATATATATATATATATATATATACATATAAAGCATATAAGTTTTCCTCTTTCTTATGTTAGTTTTCTTTTCAGTGTTGGTCATTATAATAATCATGGTTGATAATCCTTTATTATTATAATTCTTTTTATTGATTCATTGTAAGTCTTTCTGCTTGTTTGAGAGTCTTATATATACAGCACTGCTTACATTTTATTAACAATGCATATATGTTGTGTCCCTATTCAATAACACATCAATATTTCTTTGTTTCGCCAAACTTCCATGCTTTATCATTTACAGAATACAGACATGTTATAACAGGGCGCAACACCAACTAATTTATGAAGATATTGCTGTTCATTAATGAAAGTTTTTTTTAATGTCTGTGATAGGAAACTGAGTGAGTGATTGTCTTTTTCTGTTGAGCCCAGGTGAAAGCCATTGCACAGCTGCTGGTGCACTTTAACTGGACTTGGGTGGGGCTGCTGCGAGGAGATCATGATTATGGCCGCTTTGCTGCAAAAGGTTTACTGAGAGAATTACAGGTCACCAAAGTATGTGTAGCGTACCAAGAAATTATTCCTCTGCTCTACACTCGCCAGGTGGGACTAAGGATCATGAAGGTATGAAAGCATTGTGGGCACTATTGACTTCTACCTTTAAATGTTAAATGGTTTGTATTTATAGAGAGCTTTTCTGTGTTTATGACGATTCAAAGCTGCTTTACACTACAGTTTTTGTCATTCACCAATTCACATAAAATCAAACATCTATATATTGCATGAATGTGGAGCACATTTTTTATCACACTTCTTTCAAACCCATTCACACACAGCTGGCACAGTGAGGTTAAGTGTCTTGCCCAAAGAAACATCAGCATGTAGACTCATGGAGCCAGTAATCAACTCCTCAACCTTTCAGTTGAAAGACAATTCACTCTACCACTGATCATACCACCATCACCCCTTTAATTTGTTCTTACACATTCACAAGATAAAATAATAACACCCTCTGGAACTCTAGTTTTAAAGTTTTTATAGCGTTAATGAGTTTCTCTAAAAGACACTTTTGTGCTGCTAACACACATTAACACATAGAACCATTAAAACTCCTATTTGTGGACCTACTGTGGTCATTAAATGTAGACACTCCAGGAGAAAACTCTATCTTTGTCTCACTTCCGTTTATTTATCTCACCAGGCCTATATTAGATCCAGAAAGGAGAAGAGAGTCATGACATGAATTGTAACTCGGTAACCATCCATCAATTTTACCACTTCCCTCTCCCTGGCCACTTCGTCAAGCTCTTCTGGGGGCATCCCAAGGCGTTCCCAGGCTAACTGAGAAACAGAGTCTCTCCAACAAGTCCTTGGTCTTCCCCGGGCCCTCCTCCCAGTGGGACATTTGTGGCACACCTCACCAGGGAGGCGTCCTAACTAGGTGCCCGAGCCACCTCATCTGGTAGCGGCTCTACTCTGAGCCTGTCCCGGATTACCTTCTCACCTTATCTCTAAGAGAGAGCCCAGACACACTGCAGAGGAAACCCATTTTGGCCGCTTGTATCTGCGATGTCGTTCTTTCAGTCATTACCCACACTTCATGACCATAGGTGAGGAAAGGAAAGTAGACTGACTGATAAACTGAGAGCGTCACCTTTCGGCTCAGCTCCTTCTTCACCAAGACAGACCGATGCAGAGTCCGCATTACTGCAGATGCCGCAGCGATCTGTCCATCTCCTGCTGCATTTTTCCGTCACTTGTGAACAAGACCCCGAGATACTTAAACTCCTCCACTTGGGGCAGGATCTCACCCCCGACCTGAAGAGGGCACTCCACACTTTTGTGGTTGAAGACCATGGTATCAGATTTGGAGGTACTGATTCTCACCACAGCCGCTTCACACCTGGCTGCTCCGTGAGAGTTGAAGATCACGACCCGATGAAGCAAAAAGCAGAGACCCAATCCTAAGCCCACCAAACCGGACTCCCTCAACGACCTGACTGCATTTATATATTCTGTCCACAAAGGTTATGAACAGAATCAGTGTCAAAGAGCAGCCCTGGCAGAGTCCAACCTCCACTAGAAACGGATCCGACTTACTGCCGGTCTAACGATCTAACGCCTTCTCCAAGTCCACAAAGCACATGTAGAGTGGTTGGGCATCCCCGGAGCCTTGCCACTGAGGAACTTTTTAACCACCTCAGTAACCTCAGGAGAGCCCACCCCTGAGTCCCCAGACCCTGCTTCCTCATTGGAAGAAGTGTCAGTGGGATTGACGAGATCTTCGAAATATTCCCGCCACTGACAAACAACATCCCGAGTCAAGGACAGCAGCACCCCATCTCCACTGTACACAGTGTTGATGGTATATTGCTTCCCCCGCCAGAGTCGCCGGAGCATTGACCAGAACCTTCTCGTAGCCGTCCAGAAATTGCTTTCCATGGTCTCACCAAACGCCTCCCTCAGGACGTGGTCGAAGTTCTGCCGGAGGGGGGGCTTGAAACTCTTTCCGTCAGGGGACTCTGCCAGGCGTTCCCAACAGACCCTCACAATACCTTCAGGTCTGCCAGGCCTGACTGGCATCCGCCCATGTCATTGGAGCCAACTCTCCACCAGGTGGTTATCAGTTGACAGCTCCATCACTCTTTTCACCCGATTGTCCAAGACATATGGCCTCAGGTCTGATGACACAACTACAAAGTTGATCATTGACTCACAGCCAAGGGTATCCAAGGGTATCCAAGTGCCAAGTGCACATATGGACACCTTATGCTTGAACATGACAAGCACAGAGGTCCAACAACAAAGCACCACTCGGGTTCAGATTGGGGGTGCAGCTCTTACTGTCATTGCCCACATGAGCATTGAAGTCCCTAGCAGAACGAGGGAATCCCCAGCAGGAGTACTTTCTA
>NW_025320941.1:0-4871 GCF_019176455.1 Solea senegalensis | reverse complement strand
CGCATCAATCCTGGTGTAAATTTACGTCTGAAAAAGGTTCAGGGAATGTGCGTCGAAAATTGAATGGGGGAGGGGCCAATAAGTGCGGCGCCACCTGTCCAAATTCACCATGACCAACACAAATATCGCACATGCACGAAATTCGGTACACATGTGTAGTGGGTCAGGATGAAGAAAAAATTACATTATGACCATGATCCAACCCCAACAGGAAATCCGCCATCTTGGGTTGATTGGCCATTTTTTGGCGATTTTGGCGAATTCGCAGCAATGGTATTTGAACTAACTACTCCTAGAGTTTTCGTGCGATCACCTTCAAACTTGGTGAGGTCCCTGTGGACCAGTTGAGGAGCTCACGGTATCAAAAGTTTTTTCAAATGTCACATGGCGCGCGAGATAGGGGGCGGCAAAGTTCGTGATGATTCTGATGTTTAGCATCAGAAAAACAAAACTCTTATAACTTTGCGATGGAAGGTCCGATCCAAACCAAACTTGCTATGATTGATGATGGGCCATGGCTGAAGACGGCTATGAAAAAACGGTGAAGTTTGAAAACAGCGCCTCCTTGTGGTGAAAGAAAATACACCAAAAAAAAGTTTTTTTACGATTTCGGGAATAACTTTTACACAGATAATCGTACTGCACTCAAAATTGGTGACAACAGTCAAAACACATGGTAGATGATGTGTGATCAATATGCCGACGAATCGTTTAACGGTGTTGCCATGGCAACGACGCAAAGTCGGATTTTTGGGACAAAAAATCAAACTGCTACAACCAGCGAATCCTGGTCGATCTGAACCAAAAACTTGCTAGGATTGATGACAGTCCGGCCTAAAGACGTCATATGAAAATATTCGAATTTGAAAACAACTTTACCAGGCAGCAGAGCAATTAGCATGACAGCTTTGGCACATTATCCTGGAGGCACATGCGATCACCTTCAAACTTGGTGAGATCAATGTGGACGAGGTGAGCATCAAAAGTTATCAAAAGCTTTTTAAAATATTGTATGGCGTACGAGATAGGGGGCGCCAAAGTTGGAGATAATAATAATTTTTCACAACAGACAATGAAACTCTTATAACTTTGCGACGGAAGGTCTGATCCCAACCAAACTTGCTATAGTTGATGATTGTTAGTTGCTGAAGACGACTGTGTTGCTGAAACGGTACATTTTGAAAACAGCGCCTCCTGGTGGTGGTAGAAAATTCTAAAAAAACAAACTCTTACAACTTTGCCAATCCTGGTCCGATCTGAACCAAACTTGCAAGGATTGATGACAGTCCGGCCCTGAACACGTCTATATGAAAATAATAATTTTCAAATACAGCGCCCCCTGGTGACAGCAGACAGAATTACATTTATAGTTTTTGATGCTGCTCCAACAGGGATTGTTGTATCCACTTGAAACTTAGTATGTGGGACCCCAGACCCTTCCTCAACATGTCCGTAAAAGGTCACCTCCCTACAGGAAGTGGAAGGCCCAAAACAGGGAGTAAAGTCTTACATTGTCCGATTGACACGAAACTAGATATGTGAGTTACAGGACCTTCCCTGAACATGTTTCCGGAGACGAACAGGAAGTCGGCCATTTTAAACAGGAAGTGCCCTCTAACTTTGCCGTACGTTGTCCGATTTGCACAAAACCTTATATGTGACACCTCAGCAACTCCCAAACCTGGAGTATTGTTTTATGCTAAACACCCCTGCTGGTGAAGCGGTCTAAATAAAGTAAAGTCTTACATTGTCCGATTGACACCAAACTAGATATGTGAGTTACGGGACCTTCCCTGAACATGTTTCCAGAGACGAACAGGAAGTTGGCCATTTTAAACAGGAAGTGCCCGCTAACTTTGCCGTACGTTGTCCAATTTGCATGAAACCTTATATGTCCCACCAGGGACCTGTCCTGAGCATGTCTGCAAAAGATGACCTCCCAACAGGAATGCCCAAAACAGGAAGTCGCAACTCTAAGATTGTCCGACCTGCACAAACTTGATATGTAAGGATATGAACTTCTGAACACGCTTATTTTACCAAGATTTGACCGCAACAGGAAGTCGGCCATTTAAACCGCAGCGCCCTATAACTTGCCATACGCTGCTTCATCCCCCCAAATTTGATCGACATTATGTGCGCGGGGACGCCGCTGAAATATCCGGGGTACCAGAAAAATAATCCGTACCGGCTGGGCCGTGAATGAACGGTGAGAGCGCCGAGTAGCGCCGCCGGGGAGCCGGCACACGGCGACCGGTCGCTCGAACCTCGCTCAGAACCGCCACGTACTCAGTTATCTTCATACCAGTTATTTCCATTTTCCTTCAAAGCTCACTGGCAAGATAAATGCAAAAAAGAAACAGCATGTGTTACAAAACAAATCAGTGTGCTGCTCTGATCCTCACCAATGTCTGTCTTTTATAATAAAATTAGAAGTTAGTGCAATCTGCCTCCCACCTGTCTTGAAACCCCATGTTTTCACTGTCTACCTTGCTATTTGCCTATTTGGGGGAGAGGGAGATGGAAATTGACGGCGATGTTTAGTCCTCTACTGTGACTGTTATGCAGTTCATGAAGGATGACATGGGATCGCGCTCGCTTGCGAGCACTCGGTACGCGCCAATGCACTCGCAGTGCATCTTGGGATTTGTAGTATTATGGTGCTGAGGGCACATAATACTGAAAGCCGGTTTTAGTAGTAATTAAATATCATCCCGCAAGCCAGAGATAACTCATTCACGGGCCTTGACTCTGACATATGTGCTGTAAAGGATAACCTCCCTACAGGAAGTAGAGCTCACGAAACAGGAAGTAAAGTCTAACATTGTCCAATCCGCACGAAACTTGATATGTGAGTCAAGGGCCCTTCCATGAACACGTTTACGGACACACCTTTCACCCAACAGGAAGTTGGTCATTTTAAACAGGACGTGCCCTTTTAACTGGGCTGTACAATGTCCGATCCGCACGAAACTTGATATGTGAGTGAAGGGACCTTCCATGAACACGTTTACGGACACGCCTTTCACCCAACAGGAAGTCGGCCATTTTGACCTTGCATCCCTGCGCCATCTGACATTGCGCAGGGATGCAGCTGAAAATAACTAGTACCGCAAGTGGTGAATGAACGGGAGATGAGCTAGAGGACTCACGCGGTGATGTGGACGCACGGCGACTCGCGAGCCGTCAAGCTCGAACCCGTTGATTACCGCTTGCGGTACTAGTTATTATTAGGGACCGAGCACTCACACAGTGTGCGAGGACCTATTGTAATTCGAGCAACATGGACCGAGCACTAACAAAGCAGTGTGCAAGGACCTAGGACCGTGCACAAACACAGTAGTGTGCAAGGACCGAGGACCGGGCACGCACACAGCGCGCGCGGGGTCCGAGCCCACGCAGTGGGCGAGGACATATTGTTATTCTAGGAATTATTATTATTATTATTATTTTCTTTCATGCCACGGGATCTCGAATTTGACCCCCTGAACCTGCGTGAAAACAGACGAAAATTGGCACGCACATCAGAACTGCCAAAAAATTCGATAAAATAGTGGAATTGCGAAAAAACAATGCAAAATGGCTCAGTAGTGCCCCCACAGGTGAAAAACAATTAGTTTCACCTAAATTCACGAAACTCAGTGGGGTGATTGTTCGGCGTAAGCCGAACAAAAAATCCTCTTGACACCATGACCTCGACTCAACAGGAAGTCGGCCATCTTGGATTTGGCGTCCATCTTGGCGTTTTACAAGTTTCGTAACTGAACTAACTTGTCTGAGGGCATTCATCATAGCGACGCGGAAAATGCGTCAAATTGTTATAGACCCATCCAAGATCAAAAGTTATAGGAAGCTTTCGCAGATTCAAAGGGGTGTGGCCACGGCAGCCATCGGAATTTCGGCGGCTCGCCACGAAACAGGACGTGTGCTATTACTTCGCCACACATGCGCCGATCGGCACAAAACTTTATATGTGACACCAGACCCCGCCCCTGAACACGTCTACAAATGCGAACTTGACCCCAACGCGATGTCGGCCATTTTGAATTGCGCGTTTCGCCGCTAAACAGGAATTGCCCTGTAACTTCACCAAAAATTGACCAATCAGCCCAAAATTTGATATGTGAGACCAAGGGCCCGTCCTGAACACACCTGCAAGACGTCACCTGCACACAGGAAGTAGATTGTCTAAAACAGGAAGTGCCCTGTAACTTCACCAAAAATTAAGCAATCGGCCCAAAACTTGATATGTGGTACCAAGGGCCTGCCCTGAACACATCTGCAAGACGTCACCTGCACACAGGAAGTAGGTCTTCCCGGACAGGAAGTGACCCTTTACATTGCCATACGTCAACCAATCTGTACTAAACTTCACATGCGAGATAAGTAACCCGGCCAGAGCCCACATTATACATGACATGCCGGTAGAGGGGGGCGGCCGCGATCCCCCCCGAAATTTGGATCGACATGTGCGGGGACGCCGCTGAAAATAACTAGTACTGAAAATAACTAGTACTGAAAATAACTAGTACCGCGCGCGGTGAATGAACGGGTGAGAGCGCGAGGCGCGCGGGGAGCCGTGGCACACGGCGACTCGCGCGGGTCGGCTCGAACCCGTTCAGAACCGCGCGCGGTACTAGTTATTTTCATTATTATTATTATTTTTATTATTCCTTAAAGTAAATCGCATTTTTGAGGCCTTTCCCATACCCCAAAACTCACAGATTTTTGTGACCGCATCAATCGTGGTGTAAATTTACGTCTGAAAAAGGTTCGGGGAATGTGCGTCGAAAATTGAATGTGGGAGGGGCCAATAAGTGCGGCGCCACCTGTCCAAATTCACCATGACCAACACAAATATTGCACATGCA